>NW_025110240.1:0-203973 GCF_011392965.1 Frieseomelitta varia
TTTTTTTTTTTTTTTTTTTTTTTTTTTTTGTTTTTGTTTCGTTACTTAAAAACATCCTACAATTTTTTTCCTTTTTATTCTCGTCTTTCTACATCATCAGCCTACGACTACTAGTTGTGAATCTATTCTAAAAAGAGGCTACGCTAGAAATTCTAGAGAAAGCTTACGGAAAGCAGCATTGCTTGGAAACGTCGCGTCTCCAGAAAAGAGATTGGTTTTTTTTTCTTTTTTCTTTCGTAAACCACGCCCGGCCAGCCCAAGCACCCGACCCGCGGTGCGCAGCAAGCAGTCCTTACTATTTATATTACAGTAGATAATATGTTGTAGAATAATATATATTTATTATTAATATGAATAGCCAGTCAGTCTTGACGGGTGCGAAGTGCATAGGCTGAACGGTGCCTCGCCTGATGTGTGTTTTCCTTTTTTTTTTCTTTTTTTTGGGGGGGATTTTTTTAACGAGGAGAGGCAGTTGTATATATATATATATATTTATGTGTGTGTATATATATATATATATATATATATATATATATCCTAACTATCAGCTAACTATCTACCTAAACTTAATCACTTAATCGATTATCCTATATCCAAAAAATGGTACCTATCCTATATATTCATAGTCAACACTAACTACACATCTTGCAGTGTCCTCTTCGCATGTTCTATACAATATATTACGACGCATTTGCTCTCGTCTTCTCTCACCGTTCACTCTTACTTTCTCTCTTTATTTATATTCCATGTTCCATCTCTTCTTTCTCCCTCCCTTTTGTCATTCACTTTTTTGTTTGCCTTTTCTTTTCATATACATCGTCTTGCTTCGAATAAAGAACGCTCACGTACTTTCATTCACCTTCTAATTATAATTTTCCACGTTTTTTTCGCTCGTTGTCTCGCATTCATTGATCTTCCTCGCTCTCTCTTTCTCTCCTCTCTGCCTGCCCTCCAGTGCGGCTCCGTATCTGCGGGAGTTGGCGTTTATGTCGGCCGAACCATCGTTCTCCCGCTCTCCCGGTCAGCACTACAAAAAATGCTGCTTTTTTTTTTTTTGTTTTGGTCGTCACAATAATAATTAGTTATTTAGTACAAGTCTATTAGTAAAATTCTTCAAAATTCACTATTTAATCACATGTGATTTTTGTTGTCAGTCGTGGTGACAATCGCTTGTGCAACAATTTACACACTCTCGCAAATAGGTTTTCCCTTTCGCCTCTTTCCTTCTTTCTTCCTCTTGCTCTTTTATTTTTTTTTTTCTCTTTCTTTCCTCTTTAACCTCCCTTCATGCATGGACTCAAATCGAGTAATAATCGGTCTCTTAAAAAATAGCTCATACCACTTTTTTCATCTTTTATCTCGTCATCAAATCGTGATGTACCAAAATAAACTAAATATATTATTTACTTCAAGTCTCAACAGTGTAAAAATCTTTCATACTTTAGATGACGTCAATAATAGTAATCATTAATTATAATAATACAGCATATTATTGTAATATTATAATAATAGCTACGATCGCCTCTCTCTAACTCTATCTAACTACCTGCCCGCCACTTCGAGCCCAGAGCTCTTAATATTTGGTAGAAAGCTTTCTAATCGTTCCTCGATTCGATCTAAGAAGTCAGACAATGTGAAAAACTGTGCCGGATGTAAAAACGGGCTTAGAGGAACGCAGGAGAGGAGGGTGTTCTTTTCTTTTTTTTTTTTTTCTTAGATATTAGTGTTTTCTCTCTCTCTCTCTCTCTCTCTCTCTCTCTCTCTTTTTTTAAGATATCACGCACAGATAGAAAATCCTCGAGTTATACTTCCTGTTTCTTTTTGTTTCCTCGCGTTCGATCCTCTCGCCAATCGTTCTGCTCCAGTCCCATTATCTTTTTTCGTTTTCGTTTTCGTTTGCAACGCGATTTTATTCGTTCGATATAATAAATTAATTTACACTCTATCTATCATATTCCGTTGTAACAAGCCTACTCTGTTTTCTCTCGTTCTCTCTCTCTCTCTCTCTCTCTCTCTCTTTCTCTCTCACTCGCTCTCTCTCTTTCTCTCTGTCTCATTTTTTCTCGGGCGGTGTGAATTAGTCTCGGTTTACAATGATCCGCCATTTGATTTCTTTTTTTTTTTCCCTTCTTTCAGTTCCTAGACTCCGCACGAACCGTATAGGTGGTTTTCGGCCCGTCAATCCCGTTAGTGGCAACTATACACATACAAAATCTATTCGAATTTGTAACCAAAAAACAAACATAGTGATATTTAACTGGCTACAACGCAAAAACAATTATATTCTCTTAACTAGAAGATCAAAATTTGGCTCAAGTTTCGCATTTACATACTGACGTAAAAATATATTATAATATTTTTCAGCATATCCCTGTCTAGCGGATTTGTCTGAAAAGGCACAATTCTAAAAAAAATATCTGTATTCACTGTACAATTAAAACTGATATCGATTCGTAGTAACTGTACTCATAAATATAAATCCTCTAAAAAGTACTATGTTCCTTTCCTTCTTGTTATAATAATTACATATATCCTGAAGTTTTTTTCGTTTAGAAATAAAGCTTCATCTTTTGTTCTCTCTCTTTCTCTCTCTCTTTCGCTCGCTCTCTCTCTCTCTCTCTCTCTCTCTCTCTCTCTCAAAATCTTCACTTCTTTTTCATCCATAAAATATATTCGTCCGTGATTAAAAGAGAACGCGAACTGTACTTGTAAAAGTAGATAAAAATCTCCGCGTGGCAATACATACAATATATATGCCTGACTTGGAATGTCTGAACGAAACAGAAGAAAACAAAAAGAAATAATATGATGAGAGTGCAGTTAGTGGATGGGGTGGTGTACGCTGTTAAGGAAGAGTTAATTTTTTTGTCAGTATCCTCTCTTATAAAGACACTGATGTCAGCATCTTCTGTTAAGATACTGATTCACGGCCTCTTCTTTTCGCAGCCCAGCCACCGGCCAGCCAGCTGGCACGAAAGTCCGGTAGCTACTGATAAGTAACTGAATCTGAATGTTATTTTTTTTCTCTTTTTTTTTATCAACTCTAGCATTTGGAAGTGCTTTTTTTCTGTATATTATTATTATTATTATTTCTTGGGAAGAATTCTCTTTTGTATATTTCTGAGCAGCGTTTCTTTTATAGTTTACAGTTTTTGTTAAAATATTTTATTCACACTCTCAAGCGTTCAGCTTCGACTTAACGTTTCCTTAGTAAATGTAATACCTAAAGTTAATCCTGGAAGCCTATCAGCTTGACACTAAAACTGTCCGTCGCAGAATATCAGTTTTGTCACTGTCGTAATGATGTGTTGACGTTACAGCGTATGGAGCCGTGCTGGTGCCGAACAACGTAGACACGAGCACTCGTACGCCGTTCTTATGACAACATTCATTTTCTAATCGTTGGAAAATATTAACTACTTTCACCTATTTATCTGATGGATAAAATGTATAAAAGATGGCTGGCAAGTCAATTATCATGAGGAAGAATCTTATCTGACTTTATGTAATGTATTTAGTCTCATCTATTCTTCATTAATATAATCCTTCGTATCAACAGATGTGGGTCTCCTAACTTACATAATCCTCGGTGTAATCGTATCTGAAATATTAGAAGGGAAGAATTGATACAGCTTTGTCTGCAAGATACTCTCTGTGAGAGCTATAAAAGACTCAATGTAAAATACTATGTATACCTAAAAACCGTAGCCTACTTGGGCTGCTGAGCTTGATACTGTTGATAAGAATCATCAGGGGACGCCGCATTACTTGTTTGTTCAGAGTCACCCAACGGCATGGTATGAATAATGCTAGGAGGGTAAGTATAAGGATAAGGATGTGGACTTGCTATGTACTGAAAAACGAAATATTGAAAATATTTAGTTTAACATGAAGGAATAATTTAAAATTTTAGAAGTAAAAATGCGTGCAACACTTACGGAACCAGTGCCAAGATGTAACGTCGACATTTGTGTAGTAAGTTGAGGAATCATACTGTATTGTGGATTACTAGGATCAGCTGATGGCATCATCTGTAATATCAAGTTCATGTTTTATTATTCGTTTAACGTTAATGTAAAACTATAATTTTAAATTTAACGTGAAAAAGGTTGATAATTATTTATGGAAATATGAAATTTTTTATAGCACTGGAAGAGTATCCTTTGAAAGAAGTGATAAATAAATTTAATACAAAGAAAACGAAAGTAAAACCAACAAAAAAATGTGTACAAAAACTCACGTCGACCTGTTGCATATGTGGAGGGGCAGTCTGCACCAAATAAGGAGTCACCCAAGGCGTTCCTGGTACACTGTAACCAGGTAAAGCTTGACCATAATGACGACTATATTGTGTTAAGGCTGTAGGTAACATGTGAGTAGTTGCAACCCCGTTTTGACCAACACCGCTTGTATCGTAATTCAAAGTCATGTTCTGTGAAAGTACATATCACAACTATTAAAACTGTACATAAAAATGCTATTTTCATTTTTTTCCAATTGGTTAAATTACCTCTCCAGTTTCTCTCCATATTGTACTTTTGTATAATGATTTTTTCTTATTACCACCATCTGCAAATTTCACTAATAGGGGATCTTTAGCTCCTTGTAGTGCCTTTCCATTAAACATCTGAATTATTTGTTCACATTTTTCTTTAGACTCCATTCTAAAATATACATAATATAACATTATTAAATGTGGCAATAATTAATGAGATTGTAGTTATTTTTTAAATGGCAATATGATACAAACCTTGCAAATCCAACGCCTTTACTTTGTCCAGCAGTATCACGTAATATGCGTGTTGAAATAACTTGCCCATACTGAGCAAGTAAACCCTCAACATCATTTTCTTTGAAGTTCAGTGGTAGATTTGCAATATACAAATTGGTGGGGTCTTGCTCCTGTTGCTGAGAAGAGAGTAAAAAATACTATGCAACTTATTGTATTACATTCCTGGATTTGTATATATTTGTATATAAATGTCAAAAAAGCTTCATATCTATCATTTTAACATTCACAACTAGGACACATATATTCATATATTCCTGTTTAACTATGATCACAGATGAATGCACAGACGAGATCACTACAATGAGAAACTAATGTTCATAATAAGTATCGTTGAAACTTTTTTTATAATAATTTACAAGATGAAAATATTACAATTTTCTTATATTTTCTATGATTATATTATTTAAAATGTTCAACAGCACATTATATGTACACATTCACATGGAATGTTAAAATGATAATTCAAAATTAAATTTCATATCAATACAATGATGCAAAAAATTCAAAAAACTAAAATTTGATACAATAATGGCAAAAATTTTTTTCTAACTTGTCAAATGTTTTTTTAATAATAATAATGAAAAAAAATTGTATAAATCTACAATGAGATACTACTAAAGGAGATCATTAAATAATTCTTTTAATCTAATATTGAATGTGTGAATGAACAAATACTTAAAACGATACGTAACAAATTAAAATAATTATTAGAACTTTGATATTGAAAAATTATCATGCTTCATGGCATTACTTTACCATATTGTGGTGGTTCTCCAAATTTGCTTTGTGGATGCTTAGAACTAATATTGACATCAAGTATATTCTGCATTTTTGTGCAAAGCATGCTCACACGCATTCACTTTTTCATAACAAAAATCTTTTTCATTAGATTGTATATAAAATTTACAAAATATATGTGCTTATCAGCATTCAAAACTTAATAATAATGATGTAAAAGTCAAGAAGTAATAAATTCATAAAAAATCACAATAGTGAATCTCGCCTGTGCAAACATTCTTTGTTTAATACGAATAATAAATTGTTTTATTATTCCAGAACGTATTTATCAGCAATTTATTTTTTTTTCTTCAATCAAATCATTTGTATTAAATGGCATCTTAAACATGATTTTTATTATGATGTTTTTATTAATGTTATTTTTTTGACTATGTAAAATAATACTTTCATAATATTAAGTATCTTTTTTTACAATAAACATTTTTGTAAAGAGTATTCATAATTCTTTTCTAAGTATTATATTATCTTTCTACTACTTTTTATAAATTTATATTTTAAGAATCACATATTCTTACATTATAAATAACCAGTACCACAAATAATGCAAGCTATCTAATTGTTTAAACTGTAATTAACAATACTGAGGATAACCATTCAAAGCATTAATAGAATTTCAATCACATATGACACACTGTTGGATACAAGCATAACAAAAAAGCACAGGCATGTTCACATATATACAGTTATATTATGAGATAGAAATGAAAGTGAATTATTAAATTATATTTTGCAATATTACTAAAATATGTTTCCAAAATATATGCACATACATATACATGTGTTCATGCTCAAGTTTTCCTTGCTTACAATTCTCATATGTAGAGAACAAAAAGGAAAAAGATATATGTACACTAAACTTAACTCGAATTCGAATTTGATATTTATGCACCCTCAAGCATATTTTGAGATCCACCATTTCTCTCAAAAATCAATCAATTCTACAGTTACTTGAATATACTTATACTTTACGACAATTTACTTCAATCTTGCGAATGCATTAAAACAAAAAAATAAATAATGAAAACATTATGATATAAGCTAAGCTTATGGCATCTGTATATGTATATATACATTTGTTTTCAAAGATATAATATACATATACACATATATGTATGCGTATATTAACATGTATACATATATGTATGATAAAACCATAATATAATTTAATGATTTTGTACCTCAATAAAATGATTTAATTGATCAAGTGCGAATGTGTATAAAGGATATCGAAGATAATTTATCATATATAATTAATAAATCATTAGAGAACTGTAGCAATTTCTCTGCAGCCAGAATGTATTAAATCATTGCTAAATACATTTTAAAATTCCTAAATACACATCCTAAACTTGTTTGGTGTGCTGGTTAAACTTTATTAATCAAGCCAAGTGTGTCAATCAGAGTCAACCAACACTCCAGAATTAAGATAGCACCTGATCTTCGCATAGCACCACTAACTGGTAAGTAAATACCATGTATCCTGAATACACTTAATAATGGGTATATTGTTTAGTTATATCATATCACATGCGACTGACATCATCACAGCTGCTGATAGCACCCCGTGCTTTTACCGCGACCAGATTAGAAGAAACATTCCAAGTTAGTTTTTTATTTAGCAATAGATATAGGCAGGAATCAGTACTTTTTGTTGGCAATGTGCATACGTAGATGAAAACAAAAAAAGAAATTTAAAATTGAAAAAATTTTTAAATTAAATGAATATAAGCGATCTTTTCTAATATTTACACATCGTTAGAATAAGAGACAAACACATAACATTTGACAGATTGCACAGAGAATAAAATAAAATATATTGTATTTTATTCATGTAGTATAGTATATACTATCACATTTAAAAGCAATTTTAATGGAGTATTCTAAAAAAATTTCAATATGACTCTTTTAATATGACAATGAGCTACAGATATTTTTTTTCTTTTTTACATAGGACACAGACACAGACAGTTGAATACATTAGAATAATTTGCTAGAGGCTTGAATTAGTGCTGAAATGAATGCAATCTTCAGACACGACTTATAAATGTGTTGACACAGCAGTATCAGCAGTTTGTGGCCGAGATACAGCAACAAGCATCGATAGTTTGGTAGGTATAGATAGAATGACAGAGAACTGGTGAAAACTAGAGATTTTTAGACAAGTGAGATAGGTTCTAGTAGGAAGAGTATTATAGCATTTATTTTTATGTCAAAATATGCATAATTGCCTGCTACTATATTTTCACTGATAATATAAGTATATGAATTTCATAGTTATATTATCTTTATAAATATTTGCACTATAAGTATGATTTTATTCTTGTAAATTTTTTCGTTTTTTTTATTATCAATGAAAATATAATTTGTACATAATACCACCCCTCTAGCAGCAATTTTTTTCTATTGTTAAAAGATAAAGGATTTTGTGCATGTAAAACAGATATATTTATAGATTTATTTTATTTTAAATCCCTTCTCACTTGTCAGTAAAGTTAAATAGTTCTTTCTTATATTTTTCATGAAACCTATCATTTTCTTTTAATCTGACATCTCTATACTAAAGATACTTTTTTCTACAAGACGCAACGATTACAGAATACTAAACAGTCTTGTCAAAATACAAATTCTATGCATTTCTAGAGGGGCTGAGAGCAGAGCAATGATGCCAAGACGATGATGCCATGCTTGTCTTTCAATTATTAGTAGATAAAATTGAATAATTCAACAACATTTCGAGAAATTTCATAAGGTTATTAAGTATTATTTATTGATGATACTTACTTTGAAATTTAAAATTATAATTTAAAAAAAGGTATACAGTATGTATATAAAACGGATTAATGTTTAGTATTTATTGTAACAATTTAACAACATAATCATTTTTTTATAGTTAAAAAAATAAATAACAACTTATAACATATAACTATATAGTCAAATATTGCTAAAAAATCTCAAAAAAATTTCTGTACAAATGTTATACAAATAATCTTCATTAGAAAGCTAAACAGTCACTGAAAGACAACCATGATATCTACTGTGATTAGAATTTCAGTACTTTTTTTTATCCAACATCATATAATGCATGGAAGTACTGTACTGTAGACACATTGATCACAGCAGTACAGGAATAAGAATCTTTTTTGAATTAATGACATTTAATAATTATATATCAATGGGAGAGCAAAGGGGTTGTAGTAATGATTAAATATAAAAGGATCATAGACGTGTTCTAGAACAGGACAATAAATAGAAAGGTAGAAAGGTAGAAATAGAAAATAAAAAGGACACAAGATAAAAAAAATAGGAATTGGGAGGGGAAAAGAAAGAAAAGAAAGAAAGAAGAGGAGTTTACTGTTACTCTGGTATTACTGTACTTGCATGCACAACCAACGTACACTGGGCAGTCTAGGGAGCAACCAGATACCCACTTTCGCCATCTGCGCTTGGATGCCCTTGGCGACCAGTGCTTTCACAGCACCCTCAGCCGCCACTGGAGACTCAAAGTCTACAAATCCATAACCTGTAACACAATAATTGCAATACCAATTAAGAAAAATAATTGGCGATATTGAATTCAACCATTAGTAATAAAAAAAAAACAGATAAACACAAAGATACGTAAAAACTATATTTACCTTTACACTTATTTGTATTTTTATCCAAAATTGCCTTTGTTGAAGTAATAGTTCCATATCTGCAAAAACACAATGTATTAGAAACAACACACTCCCCATATGTCATAAACAAAATTCTACTAGACAATGTTTGTTAGATCTTATTAAAAATATAAAGTTACATTGACAACCACTTCAAATGATAATATATCTATCAGATTTTAATAAAAAATTCTAACTGTACGAATGACTTACTGAGAACACATATTTACGAGGTCCTTGTCAGTTGTATTTTGGTTGAGGCCACGAATATACAAATTTGTTTTTGATAACTGTTCTGCCTGTTGTCCTTGTATAGCATTATTGCTAAGACTTGTGCTCATTGTCCCACTTCGACTGCCGGTAGCACTGCTAGAACTACTATTAGTATTAGCTGGAGAAGAGGCTGTAGGCACCCGTTGTCCACCATACTGCAATATAGTTAAAAACATTTTTTAACATAATAAATATTATAATAATAATAAACAAATCAATAAACCACGTAAATATGTTTTATTTTGAGAAAAAGCTTGTAAAATTCATCGAATAAAAAAATCTTTTCTGTATTAATAACAATTAATATTTTTTAAGCAACAAAGCTTGATACAAAATACCAGTTTAAAAAAACGCAAATAAGAAACAAATATAAAAAAAATAGGATTCAAATATTATTCTCTTAAAGAAAAACATCACTGGACTTGGATCATATGTTTGGAAAAAAGAAAATATCGATAATAATTACAAAAGTATATTAGCGACGCGAAAAGATTAAGGCTATCGTGATACAACACATGATAATTTTTTATTTTATCACACTTTCTATTTGTATATTATCAGAACGAAGTCTTTCCTTATATTTTCAACTTTTACTTTGTATAATTATGCCGGTAAAACGTAACATTAGTTGAAGTGAAATAAACATTTCAGTTACTCCAAGCAAAGTGCATGCAAATTTTGAATTATCAATCGACAAGATGTACTACGTGTCGAGAAAAGAAAGAATCCTTAATGCAAGGTCGGAAGAACGAACGAAAGAATTCGCACATCATTTCGACGAGAACTGTCTGCTGCGTTGTCATGGCCCCACCCGGTTTAAGGAAGAGTTAACCTTTTCACTGCGCAAAACTAGAATTTTTTTTCTGTCTGTGTGTGTTTCGCCGAAATAATCAAATCTAAACCAAATAACATCTAAACCAAAACTCCCATATAAAAACAAAAAGCTCAGTACATAAACTAAAACACTTTTGTGTTCTGTTTTTATAGGTTATCTCGTTGATCAAACGAAACATGCTAGACATTTCCTAACCATTAATCTACACGTAAGTCGACAACCAACGTCATCCACTTTTTGTACAACGATCAAATTCGCCTGCAAACAACTTAAAATCTCTCATCTCCCAAAACAAAATTTTAAATCTTACTAGTGCGCATTCTAGATAAGAACATAAAATTCAAAAAAACGCATCAAACATTTTCTATGCATGCCCGAGTAGAAAATCATACCCGAATAAACAACCAATTCGACGTACAATGCGCAAGGTAAAAGCCCATTTATCCATATCTGCCTATATCGAACGAATTGAAGAATCGTTTTATGTATGTACGTGCTAATCGAAAATGACGACTTGTAGAAGAGCACGAGTGCCAAATGGAAGACGAAGAAGCTTCGGTTAGGGAAGAACGAAAGGAAGAAAACGACTTACCGACGCGTGTTGTGCGTAGGTGGCGGTGGCGTAAGGATTCGCCGTAGGCGGTAGTTGCTGTGCTCCGACGGGCATCTGGCCGGCCGCAGCTGCAGCCGCTGCGCTTGGATACCGCGTGTAAGGTGGATACGCTGCCGCCGCCGCAGCCGCAGCCGCAGCCGCATGAGAGGGCGGCGCTGCGCCCCAAGCTGCGGCACCGCTCGCACGATACTGCACCGGGTTCCCGCCTCGTGGTCCACCGCCGGTGTTCCCCTTCAATCCGTGCCCGCCTCCACCACCGCCGCCGCCACCACCTCCACCTCCGCCGCCGCCACTTGCCGGGCCAACGCCAACGCCACCGCCTGTAGCGCCGCCGCCGCCGCCACCGCCTCCACCGCCGCCGCCGCCGCCGCCCCCGGCACCACCGGCGTTACCATTATTAGCACCCACGTACGTCGGTCTTGGACCGTTTGTACCCTGAAACACATGCAACAAACAGGTACATTTCAATCGTTTTTCATATCAACAATTCGTCGTTCATTGATTTGTCAGTAGACTGTATGTTTCATATCTTTATAAGTACAATTTCAAAGGTACAACACGTAAGTAGAAAGTTGTTCATGTTGCGACGGATATATTTTAGACATTCTATACACAGAGCACTTCAAAACACTTCTAAATAAGTTAGGTATAAGATCTCAATTAACACATCAATTGGTGGAATTATTTTACCACTTTATCATTGATGTGATTCTATAGAACATTTAGGATCAGATTTATTTGTAAAGCAGTGACGTTACTACTTTTTTTCATTTTGTTACTTAATAAATCGAGATCTATATCTAATTAGATCAAATTCAATCACAATCATGATATTACGCATGAATCTTTTTAAGTACAGCTGGCATTTAAAAGCCTCATACGGGAATACAAAACGTATAATTATAGTTGAACACAAAGTGATCTGCAACGTGACAAAACATAACAAGATCGTGATCGCCGGCAAAGGGGCGAATGCGAGTCACCTAAGAAATAAACCGTTCAGAATGATTAATATCGCCTTGAGTATTACTACTGGTAGACAGGCTAGGAATGGACAATCGGTTCAATTATAGAAAAACGGAAAAGAAAACGAAAACCAGAGGCGGCTTATGCTCCATTTGAAATTTGTATGGCAATGATAACAATTGTTATTTGCGGTGAAAACAGAAAGCTCGTTTTCTGCAACATTTTTCTTCATCGCAATCACTTCTGTGTTAATTTTCTTCGACCGTTTCAAAGTAAAGATCATTGTATTACCCTCGCAAATGATTATGCGTGGAAAACATACACACGCGTACACATGCTCAAACGGAGAGCACACTTAGCCATTACGCTATGCTATCCCAATTAGAGTCATTTGCACGGCAAATTCGTGTCAGTTAATGTCTTTAGCAAACACATTACAGCAACTCTTATGAGTTCGCGTACCAACAGTAAGCACAATCGGTTGGTCTGTTGCCAGATAAATTTGTTCACAAATAGGCCTTAATTGCAAAGTTTAAGTTCGGAACGTACATATATTGTGCACGAAGCAACAAAGAGGGAATGTCCTCGAAATGTATCCAGTTAAAAGCACCAAACTGGAAAGTATGGCTCATGATACATAAAATCATTTTTCCCGCCTTATGAATTTCTTCTGAAAAATGTTTGCCATCTGTGCCATCATTTCAATAATGGACGTTCGTTATTACGAGCGGTTTTGTACTTGTATATCTGGTGTTTGTTTTACGATCATTATAATTAAGTAATTATTTTAATTACGTTTATCATTATTTTGCTAGATATTTTAATCCAAAAGAAGCTTGCAATAACTATAGGAAACGCAAATTCATTTACATACGAAATGATTCTCGAAACAGTTGACGATTTGAATTTATCGCACTTATTTCTTTTTCCTTTTTTATTAACTTATCTTCTAAAATGTATTCACGTAGAAAGGAATTATATGTACATTGTACATACATATATATATGGTTATAAGTATAGCTTTTATCTATCGTGCTTGACCTCCGCATAAGAGTACCGTCAAATATTAATAGTACAGAAGTCTCATTACAAATGATTGTAAACGCGTTTCTCACATTGAATGCTCGTTCATCTCTTATTGACGCAAATTCGAAACAGTGTTACGATTACTTATGTAACGATAAGATAATAACATTTTACTTATAACAAGTTTCAACATCTTAGTCTCTATCTTTCCAATTATATTCATATAAATATGAGTCTCACTACTTGTATAATTGTACTCAATTTTGTTCACTAAATAATGTGAACTATAATAGTTCTACTATACTAATAAAACTATAGTAGTTAATATAAAATTTTATGATACTTTCTATCTCCATCTCCATAAAAGTCTAATTCTTATGTTTTAATTGAAATAAAATCAAAAAGAAGCAGGTGACACAACAGCTAAGTATCAAATGAGAAAGGAAGAAAAGGAAGAGCTTTTTCTATCAATCAAATGGCGTGAGCCCACCAGGTGGACGATTCTCTCATCGAAATAATAATAAAAAAAAAAAAAAATGAATGGACAACATCAAAAATAAATTGCCACCACGATCACGAAGGACTTTTCTCATGGTGGTGCGGCCGTTATTGCATCTGTCGCAATCGCAGGACAGGCCTTTCCAGGACTTTCAAGCGTGTTGCATTCCAATCTCTTTAGAAAGGCCTTACTCGTTGATTTGCATTTTTGGCATAGTTGTGATAACACGGCCAAAATTTACCGTTTGTTGGAGAACAAGACGAAGGCCACAATTAGACTATGGGAAGAGACAAAAGAGATAAAGACAGATCACGCAGAGAGATGAATAAAGAAAATCACACAGAGTCAGCCAGTGATACCAGAGCTGAAAATCAAGACTGTAAATCACTTATCATGAAACTCGAATCTTGTTACTTCCTGTACTGCATACCGACCTCTTTCCTCCTTATTAACGAACATAGGAAAGTCATGTTTCATGCTTCTGTGAGGGCGTTTTGTTTTTAAGCTTCCGTTAATTTGCATATTTCCAAGATACACGTGAAATGCTGTCTGACAAGAAGAAAGCGTTAAGAAACAGATCTTGTTGGAAACCGTTTATCGACACGGTTGTGCGTATCGACTCTGCTACTTCCTGTATTATCCGCAAACTTCTATTTCTCCTGTGTGATATCGAGTAGGCAAAGACTGGTTAAAATGGGATATATATATCTGCAAATTTATAATAAACGTAGATTGAGTTAAAATGCTTTCTCCTTGTTGAACTTTTTGTAAGATTCTTCAAATTTGTTTCTTGCCACAAATAATAATGTAATAATTGTTTGTATGATATTTTCAATAGCTTATTAGTTACTATACGCGAATGGTCCTAAAACTAAAAAAATTACTCATTGGCAAATTTGAGCAGTGAGATTATATTGTACTTTTCTTCTTTCCTTCATTAGTCTTATTCTCAAGTCCTTCTCTTTCAATAATATCATTAGAGGATCCGAAATCATTGCAACTTTAAAGCCATCTGCTATACTGGCAGTATTAAGAAAATTGTGAAGTCTCGCAGTGTGGGCAAATGGAAATTATGGAGGATGAGTCTCGAAAGGCTACGAATCGTCTTATTCCCATCGCTAGGTACGGTACACGTTACAATGATGCGCAGACGTGGTAAGCAGGAAGTGGCATCCGGTCGGTATATCACGATACCCATTTCACACGTCGTTCTCTATTTCGCAGTGACCAACGGCCACGTTGTCTGCATGCCGTTCAATTGAACCAGCGGCATCTACGGGCAAATCATCTGTCTCGTTATCGTACTGTTAAAACCACCGTGATGTTGGTACCTCCATTGTCACGACTACAAACACCTCCATGCACCCATCTTTGGAGTCTTGCAGCCGCCTTCTTTTCTGTTATGGATCTTCATTGATGTTCATTGCTAATACGAATAGTTGAGAGAAGTACGTTACATGCTCTTTTTATTTTAAATTAGTACGGTATCAATAACCACATTAATTTCTTTGAATGATATATTACATGATATATAATTCTTTATTTTGAGTTATTTAGTGAATCTTTGACTTAAAGGTACAATTTTTTTTCTTTTTGAACTTGGAAATGAATGATATCAATATAGTCGCTATAATATAATTATAATTATATATAGTTATATCAATATAATTATATATTCAAGAATTTGTAATCTATGCTTTGCAGAGGAGGATATTTTAAAATTAATGGAAGCATACGAGATCGTTCATGGATAGAGCAAAAATAAAAGGGAAGGCATACGAGAATCTGTGATTCTTTCTTCTTATCAGAGAGGCGTGACTTTACGAGGTTACTGATAAATGATAATTGTGGGGATTTCTTATCGAGTCATCCAGCATACGTAAAACTACAACTGTCGTAATTACTTTCTAAAACACTTTTTTCACCTTATGTCAACACTTTCCCAATTCTGTAATCAATCAAAAAAATATTTAAAAAAACGTAGAGTGTAGTACGTACTACGCTTACAAAGTACAAAAGGATATATACTTACAAGAGAGGTAATAAAAAGTTAATTTTTTGAAGTCATTTTTTCTTTATAAAAAATTATTACGCCATCAGCTGTCTATTTAGAACTGATTTAAAAAAATGTTTTTGTTCCTTAGAATGTACTCTCATATTACTTTAGATTAAACTCTTTAAATAAAATAGAATTGAACAGATAATGAATAACTTAAATAGATTAATTTACTTTAACTTAAGATTACTTATTTTACTTTCTAATTCATAATATAATCTGATATTTTTTGGAAATCGCAACATTTGTACACATGTTTCTCCATTTTCTATCAAAAAGTCAGCAATGTTTTGAAACATAGTCATACATAAAGTTGACGTAATCAAATGATAGATTTACAAAAGAACATTGAATTTCGTGTTACAATGAACAGTTATATGTATCCGTTACATTTGCAAGCTTATGTAGTTGTAAAATAGCATGCTGGTGTTCTAAAAAAAATTCAGGAATCTACTTGGAACAACATAAAATAATGAAGTAACTTCGAAGTGATTAGACTTTTCATTATTGCAATCTCTCATTTTCAAAATGAAGGGAATAGAGCATACTTTTGCAAAACAAATTACACTGCAAGATGAATCAATGACCAAACAATCACAGAATATGGCACATCCGAATTTTCTTTTATGTTAATACGTCCCAAAGCAAGTTCTGTAAGAGGAATCAGGATGTCCCACATACCATGCCAGGGCAAACAGCGTCAGTTGTAAGATGAATGTTACGCTCTATTAGCAAACGGATTCGCATAAACAAATTTGTATAAACAAATACGATGAAATTTTTTTCTTTTCATTGAAATCGAAGAAGATTTACTGATTGCTATAGACTGTAACTAATTAGATATTTTCGAAAACATCCAATATAATTATCCAATCATCATCATTTTCCGTGAGTGATATTCACAAAGATTAATTAATTTTTTTCGTTATTTTTGACGCATTTCCATTCTCTAAAACTTTAGAAAGAATTTACAGATTGATGCTATTATAAATAAATAAAGCATCAGACAAATTTCTATAGATTTTTACCAACAAATTCCTATAGATTCTTTTTTTAAATCATCACATCAGTGATTTTCTAATGATTCGTCAATTAGACAAATTGTTCATTACTTTTGTAAAATATTTTGAAAACTGTTTTAACATGTAACAATATTGTGAAGCAACAAATTTGCCATAAAGGAGAGTCATAGAAGCGTGCTGATAAAGTTTAACTTGCTTTAATCCCGTTTACTGTTTCATGGCCAAGATACATGCATGTAGCCAGTGAACACGGTAACAGATATAAACCGCACAGGTACTCTACTCTCGCAGTAGCGGGCAGTGTCCACTTCTCAGTTTCAAACACGCCATTAACTCCATCTAGAAATTCATTTTTCCTATATCAACTTTGCACTTCGCGGCACGTTCAACTAGCCTGACAGAGTTGCGTCGAACCGTTAACTCGTTTGTAAGTCGCAATTTCAAACTGGCAATTTATATGTATATTCAAAAGTAGTAAATTCCAATCCCCTGTCCTGCCATAATATGATACTTACGAGACTTGGATGTATTAAAATTGTCATGTAAATATAATAACTTTAATATGGATTATTATCTATGATATGTTAATAAGATTAAACATACCTCTACTTTTAAAATAGAGAAAAAAAAATTGAACTTTGAAAATTGCTCGGCGTCTTTTGCTGCTATTCTCGCCTGTTACGCCACTGATTGTTTCACGCGGCGTTGGCGTGCACTGTATTTGGCGAGGATCAATATCCTCGGTGTGCATCATCAAAATCCTGATTTTTTTATCGACTGATCATATTAACGTGTCATCTGCCTAGAATTTGTTACTATTTTGTATAAACACAAATTACAATATTTACATTTCGTGCGCCAAAGTTCCTAGTTTATGAAAATGAATTTATATAAGAGGTACGAACAATTGGCGGTAAATTAACTGATCAGAAGTTTTGTACTAATAATTAATGGTAAATAAATACCAATGATACGAAGGTTCGAAGTAACACATACAAATTCACAACGAACTTTTATCATTTGTAATTGCGAAGAACAAATTGAATCGGTGTCCCGTTCGCTAAGCATCGACGGATGCGCGTGGATGCGCATACGCATGCGCACACGGCCTTAATGGTCAAGAGAAGACGAGAAAAGAAATGCGATAGAAGGGGCAGGAGGGGGGATCAGGTAAGAGGGAACCAATCGTCAGGCTCGCTCATCTCTCTACGAAAGAGTTCCTCTTTGCCGGCGCATACCGGACATTCCGTTTCTTCACCTTGAGAAGATACGTATACCACGCACTCACGCAACATGTTGTGACACGCACTACTATTCCTTTCGCATTTCATGGAGAGACATAACCGTCACACACGCACATCATACACATACACGTATGTGACGTGCGGGTGCGCAACTTCGTATGTACTTTTGAATAACATTCTTTATCATATTTATAACTGAATATAGTTCCAAATCAACTGAAAAGAGATCAATTAAATCGATTGGGTTTTGGCTAGTCACATATTTCTGAAAACTGGCACGTTGACTCCCAATCGAGGGCAATTTCAATGATACCAAGCGTACTGTGAATACAAAGTAGAATTTCACGCCGAAGAAGACAATTAATTACTTTCGGATTGTTGTATCAGCAAGGTCGACCTCAAGGTAAGCGAGCACATAATACCAACACGTTTACCTTCCGATTGCCTGTGCTCTTTCCTTACGTGTTTTCAAGTACAAAACACGTGAGGCTAATTTACAAGAAGATTTAGGTTAGGTTTAGAGAAGGTTGCAACGATCTCGAATAGAATTTGAAGACTGAGGAAATTGTAGCAACTTCGAAAGCTACGATAAAGATGCACAAATAAGTCTATCTACACGCAATAGACACGTTCAGGTTTTGCGCATCAAGAGAGAAGCATTCGTACCGTGTTGCAGTTCATCAACACGAAGAGAACGTACTATTAAAAGTCTTCATTGAAAATATTTTCTCCTCGACATTCACTAATGAAGTCACGTATCGTGACCGATGGGCTGCAGGAGTTAATTATTGCAAAAGAGCAGCATTTATCGCGCACAGTTTTTTTTTTCTGCGTTTACATTTTAGAAATTTTTTAATTTCTTACAGCGCCTTTTTTCATATTTTGAATCTCGACGTTATTAACACAATAGATACTAGATAATATCGAAATCTAATTATAGCAAAGGACTCAAGTAAAGATACAGTCGTACCTAATATATTCGGGCGAATAATTACGTGCTGTCTTCGATCGAATGGTCAAAAACTTACCTGGAACAGAAAGAAGAAAACGAGATTAGTGAAATATAAAGTTTATATATTTTATATATGAAAACATTAAGAATTTTATATATATATATGAAATAATGAAATAAAAGCTCTATAACATATAAGATACATATTTGAAAAAAACATTAATGCGTCTTGTCAAAAAAATTTTTTTAGTAATACATTAATCGCTAGATTGCGGATGCTTATGAAAATTCAAGTATTTTCAAATGCAATTAAAAAAGTAGAATACAGAGATTTGTTTCACTCGTTAAATATTACAATGATTATTATACTTTATGCTATACTTTATTTACTTATTACATTCTATGTATTTTTATATATTACACTGTGCACTTGTATACTTTGGATCTTTCAATTTTCTATAAATTTATAAACATCCACAGTTAGTCGAGTAATTATTACTATTGGAATAATTACTATTGGAACAATCTACAGGGCATTCTTGAAACACTATTTGATTTTATATTTTTATACAAGTACAGTGATTAAATTAATAAAAAGTTAGATATAAATATTAAACTTTATAATTTACCTCTAAACCTCTTGGTATGAAAAAATCGTGATATACTAAGATTTTAATAAAATAAAAAAAGAAAAAAAGAAACAAAGATGAAGTAAAAAACGATTATTTTCGTCGGCATTTCTCTTATCGATTCCGGTGATTCACGAAACGGAAAGTCAATCTGATAAAAGTGTTATGAGCCATAGACGTAGTGAAAGTTACAAAAGACGTTGTAGTTTATTTGAAATTGTACAGTCAAAGCAAACGCATGCTAAAACCTGATGAACATTGATCATAGTTATCCCTAAACTTGATTCTTTCTCTGTCTATGAAAGGATCATTCACGCATGATGAACGCCTCACGTTTAATTTATTTTTATCAATTTTAATTAGAAAAATTCTTAACTTAATTAAATTCCAGTAGCGAGTTCAATCTTATGTAAATCAACTTTCATTTCTCTACGGAATTATAGTGAAATTTTGTATATATATTAAATATCTACGAATATCTATTATAAATTATTTTCTTTCATGTTTATATTTTTCTTTTTGTTTTAGGATGAGCATTTTCGATACGAATGGAATTCCTTCACAAAGCAAATAATGGAAGAATTAATAAAAACGCGTATCACGAATGATATAAGAAAAAAGGAATTCAATTTTGCAACTACAAAGAAGAAATATAATTACAGACTTTGTTAAATGGTCATAAGCATTTAAAGATCTTCTAATTTGTTAAAATTCAATTATACATGTGCTTCTTGTACTATATATCTACGCAATGTATGTGTCTTACAAAAGAAATTAATAGCACTGGATCATTAGAAAGGTAATATTGTATTAATGTGAAACAATAGAAAAAAAGTGAATGAAAGTGAAAACTGCCGTTAGTTTCAGATAACAGTAAGAAATGAGTAGTTTGCAAGCAGGATCATAAGAACTTCAAAATGAGTCAGCTGCTGTGAATCATCTTATAATAAGCCTTCCCAATCTCGAATAGAGTACTATATGAAAGAAAGTTACATTCTTTTTTATTTTTGTTCTTTTAGCTGACATCTAACGGTTTCAATAATTATAATATTTGAAGAAAATGATGCTAATGAATAAAAAATGATAATTCGTCAGAACTTTATTATAAAGTCTACAGAAAATGAGATATTGTTTGGAGATACATGTTTTAAACATTTAAATGTTTAAATATATATTTTAATTAATGAATTAACATATTTCTAATAGAAATGCACCATCACTATTATAATTAAACTGTAAAACCAGATTTTTCAGGAATATATATATGAATTTCATTTGAATGGAAATCAGTATTAGAAGTTGTTCGATTGTCGTATTAAAACGCACAGAAGAAAATATTGAACAGAACGGAGACAGCCGTTTATTCGAAATGAAAAAGCAGTCGGTAAGATACCAAGTTCACTGACTCCGATGACTAATACGAAATTAATTACTCAACTGCTAACGTTTCCTTCCAGACGCCTTAATGATGCTTCGACTACGTGGAAACTGTTCAAAATTTGCCAAGGTAGAACCGGCAAATCGTGAAAATTATCATTTGTTTTCAAGGATATGAGAAAGTAGTTTGATTTAAGACAATTTTTAAACTACATGGTAGTTTTGTTGTTTTCAAATTGTAAGCAACAATATCAAAAACAACGATTATTCATTATATTTATTGTCTGTACATTTTGATATATATAAAAATGACGCTGCATCGAAAAACAAATACCGATTTGAAATGATTGAAATGAATAACAGAGAGGAAAGCACACGAATTATGTGAATTTCTCTGCTGCAATTTACTAATATTATTAATTGTTACATTATTATGCAAGAGAGGTCAGAAAGTTGAATCAATGACAGATAAACAATTACAGTTATCTTTACACAGAAAGTTTCACAATAGGTACACCGATACAGTTAGTGAAGTAAAGGATTTCCCAATTACGCAGTTATTTTTAATTATTATCCCTATCTAAAGTGCAGTCGAGTGACTGACTTATAAATGTGATATTAATATTGACGATCGTACAGTAATTAAGTTAATGGCATTTTAAATCGGACATAACTTTAAGTGTCGGTGAAGTATTAATTGAAATTTACACGGGGTTTTAATTGGTTTTGTTAACATTTTATCATGTACTTCCTAACAATTATTTTTTAGCACCTTAGATTGATCTGGAACAGTGTAAATTCATAGGTTGTTGAAGGTTGTTGTTGAAATAAATAAAATTTAATCTAGAAATGCAACGCAATATTTCGGTGTTGTGATGTGCATAAAAATTCTGAAACAAACTGTAATTAAAATAATAATACAATGAACATATATATTATATTACAGACTGACCCATTTTGATCTTTCCATGCAATCATCTCCAAAGGTATTTGTTATTGTAGAAAATGTTTCAAGTGAAACTTATTGTATTTTAGGAAGGGGAGGGGACAATTTTACGATAGAGATCACTTCTACTTTGTTAAATGGAATCATAATCTTTTTTTTATACATCAATCGATAAAGCTCGGCAGACTAATCTACGTACGTCGAAACATTATTAGTTTAAAAGATATTTTAGCTTTAATTTTGTAAAATACACGAAATCTTGCGTTCATTGTTCTTATCTGTGCCATTATTGCGATTCAATTTTAGTAGCTTTTCAGATTTATCTGTGTGTTTTTATTACTTCACGATCTAATTGCGATAACCGAAACAGGAATTTCAACTAAGAAACGTCCCGATTCATGCACGTGTCGCCAGTTATTAAGGCTTCTTATTGGCATTTAAGTTTCGACTACACCCGTGTTAACGTAATAATTCAAGACCCGACGCAGAACTCGGTCCGGTCGGAATAGAATGATTGCTCGCATACCACAAATACGTAACACACGCTGCGTGTGCGTTGTGCAAAATTAAATAGAAAGCATCACGTTAAGGCGCATCCTACGGATTTTCATTCGATAGATAGAATATCTCTGCGCGTCTGTGGTAGTCGTAACATAATTCGTCGTATTTACGTTTCGAAAGATCCAGTTTGAGATTTCTTTTATAAACGAAATTACTCGACGAAAAGTGGTATAGTAATATATTATTTCTGAAGTTTAAAAATTGAGATTCAATGAATTTCACGCAAATTTTTTGTATATTTTACCTGATACAATGTCCTACTTAGATCATACTGTGTCTAGAAAATTTATATTATACTAAAAATTGTTAATTATTCAATAGTTAAGTTTTACGAAACAAAAAATTAACTTACTTTTCTTTGTTAATTACAGAGAAACAATTCATCGGCATAGCGACTGCAACAAAATCTGGTTTTACTCAACGTTTTCCAAAGTATATGTTGAGTTAATCGTTAGTCATCAATACCATGAAGCTGACCTACATGTGTGCCAGGAAATGGATCTTTCCTTGCACTTAATCAGTGAATTACACTTTGGGTATGGAATCTAGTCATTCGACTCAAACTTTAGCGAATTTCTTGCACTGGAATTTCCCTTTACGAAGTTCCTTTGACCGTCATTCTTCACGTTTTTCATTCCAGATACGAGCAAATCGATCGACAACTAACTTTTTATACCGTGTCGAATCATGTCGAAACGTATACAATGATTCTAAGTGATATTAAAATTTAATGATAGTGGCAGTTGAAGAATATCGTACTGTGTGCTACCCGTTTTCGAGATCACTGGCCATATATAAACGAGAGATCTTCCTATTGATGAAATTAAAATCCGGTTCCTACTCGCGGAAACCTATCTTCTTGCCAACAATAAAAAATCGATCGATGATTCTATCTAGCCAGCTTGACCAGAGAGACTATAAAAGGAAGAACGATTCTCGGAGTCGGTTTTCCACGGCACATAGATACCTATGGTTCGAGTCTAGCCGATCCATCGGCCGATCTATGCAGGTGCACACACCAGAGAGAAGACATTTTGCGAGCCTTCTTTTCCTTTCTATGTCTGGTACACGTAGAACACGTACGGTGGACGTGAAACGCATAATACGTTACGTTTGAATGGCAAAGCACCATGATCGCAATTCTATTTGGTCTCATATCAAATGTGACACGATACAGTTACCCATGATGAGATTAAAATGTGGAAAAAAAAACGTGCACAAATTATTGCACACCAGATTGAATTTGACAAAAAGAATTCTCAATTTCTCAAGTCTTAAAACATTTTTTTGCTGATGCTTTCTCTAAATGTACCTAATAATTGTTTCATTTGATGAATTCTTTTTCAGGTCGATAGATTATGTATTACGACAGATTATGTATTATTTTTTACAACTGGCCTTCATTGGTCAACGTGGCGATTGCAAGAAGAAGAAACAACGACGAGATTTTCCTTACGGAGCATTTGCTACTCTAACTGCTTCATCGAAGAAAACATCTTCTCCTCCTCCACTGAAGAGTTTATACTCTTCAAGAAAATTCTCAAGAAATGCGTTAGAACGAAACGATAGATGAAGGGACGACGATCGTGGTCGTGGATTGGATTATAAAAGATGAGCTGAGAAAGAATAAGGAGGGAGGGCTGGCTGGCCGGTTGCCTGGTCGCTTCGAATCTCTGGCACCCTTTAGCCGAGTTTAGGCGGACAGTAAGTATTATTAGTCGCGGATCGCGTGCTTCCGTGTCCTTACCTCATGAAACAATGAGATCGTTCGCGAAAGATATGCGCGCCAGACTGTATCGCCGTATATCGAGCGCTCACGCAAGACTCTTTTCTTCTCCTTTAGAAATGTAATCTTCCTTTCTTTCTTTTCTTTTTTGCTTTTCATGCTTCTTTTTTTTCCATTTTCCTCCTTTCATTCTTTGTCTTTCTTTTCTCTGTCTCTCTTGGAGGTAAGCGAACCCGTTACAGGTCTCCTTGAACTTGTTCTCCAGCCAGATGATGAATTATCTTTACATCGAACAAGACCAGAGTGTAGCCGAGACCGGTCCCCAAAGACGATTCACGATCGTGTCGTGTGGACGTTAGAAAATTAAAAATTTTTAGCGGCTTAGCGGTAAGATTTGTAAAGATATTACGCAAGAAAGAGACGTGAAGTTATTGCATGTAAATATTATAATATCGTTTTGGAAAGCATATGCAAGCTATTTTCTAGATTTTATGGAAAGTAACAAATTTCAATTTCTTGTTTTTAATACTTTTTAAATTCTTGCTTAAAAATTGTATTTTAGGTGCAAGAAGAAAACAAATAAATGAAGAAATGAAAGATGAAAATGATAAAAATATGAGAAAATCTAAGATCAAAAAATACAAGAAACGAGTAGTTAAAATATTTACGACTGATTTAAATTGATTTGTGCAGAATAGAAAAAAGATAAAAAAAAAAGTAGTTTAAAAGTCGAAACTACGAAATGTCTGTATATAACTTCGAACAACTGAGTATCATCCACCTGAACAATTTTACTGTTCGTTAAAATATTTTGTCTTTTAAAGGTATAAGAAGGACTACAAGAAATTTAGTAGATCAAGACAAGTAAAACTATTATCAGCCTGTATTATGTCTATTTATCTCGGTTGTTCAAATTTCATGTTTAAATTTCCAACACCATTGAAAATAACATTTTCAGTTTCCTGACTTTCACATTATGTAACGTGAAAGCAAATGTTCCTATTATTTTATATTATACAACTAATTAATTATCATTAGAAAATTACTAATTAATTAGCGTTAGAACAATTTTTCAATTGTTATTAAACAAAACATTGTTGCGTATTACAGATACTAGAAAACTCTTGGAGGAAGAAAAAAAAAAAAGAATAAGAATCGAGACTTCTCGCACAGGAAATTCTGCAAGAGAAAACGCTGGACATCGTACGACCTTGACTCCGCGCACACATCGGGTACCGTTGTCTGTCTAGGAAATTTTTTCCCGGTGACCATGCGCGACGGCTGCGAGAAAGCCCCGTGCGTAAGTAGACGATGACAAAGATTATTACAGGCACATACCGGGTTCGCCGTGGGTGTACCTTCCGTTTGATGTCGACTACTTTTGTCTAACGGCTCGGTATAGCCATTAAATGCGTGCGGTATGTCAACAAATGAAATTTAGCACGAGTCGTCCGTTGCTTCGTTTCTCGGTGATTTAGTGTTGATTCTTACTCTCATTGCTTCCGACTTTCCCTTTCGTTTCATCGTTTTGCAATAAAAGAAAAAATGTTTTTCTCTTGGGTTTTCCCAACTTCCATCGTATAATTCCCTTTTTCTGTGTTTTAATGTTGATTAATTTATATCTGTGATTTCTAATGATCTCTGGTTTAAATTGTTTCTTTGGTGAATATTAAATGTCTGAGAAATATATTCAATAGATATCTACTGAATACTGAAAGTTTCTTTTGTTAAGTTACTAAAAGTTACTTATTAAAAGTTACGTTAAATTTACTGAAATTTACTGAAAGTTTCTTTTGTTAAGTTACTAAAAGTTACTTATTAAAAGTTACGTTAAAATCACAATTTCACTGTTGCTGTGCAACGTGTGCCAAATATTTAGTCGGAAATATATGTTTTTATGCGTACGTTATACTTTACTCTGCTGAATCTTTCATTCTGCAATTGTAGAAGTTAAAGAATGCTGCTGGAAAGTTGCGTCTAATACATCCTAAGATCACAGCTTTTTGCGTGGGATGAAAACTAGGAGGATAATAGAGTGCGATAAGGTATTCCGCTCGAAGTAAAGTGAAGCATACGAAGAGCAGATTAGAATAACACATCATTAATGTAAACAGCCGCAGAGATCATTTCAAAGTGACTCATTCCTGATATTATGAGCATGCCTTGCTTGCTTGTCTCTTTCTCTCTTCATTTTCATCTATACATCTTTTCAAAGAAAAACTTTTGTAGAATTCTTTGTTCATCTGTTCTTCTTTCACTTTCCATTTTTATTTTTCTATTTTATCTATTCTTGTTTCTAATTGTAAGTTGTTCTCTTCTCCATTCGTTTTATTCTCTGTTTTCTAGTTATTTTCTAGCTCTATCTCTCATTGTCAGTTGGTAAGATTGTTTCTCTATATCTATATGCTTTAAAATAAAGGAAACTTATTTTAAAAGCATTTCCTAGTGTTTAGGCATTTATGAAAAATTTGAAAGTATAAAAATAGAAATATAAATTCGTAAAGCGCTCATTATAACATTTAGGGGACAGAAATGAATCTCTATTTAAATTCCATTTACATGTTTAGTTGCATTCATAAAAATATGAAATTGTAAAAATATCCGCAGTCTACTCATCATTTACAGAAATTTCATAGAATCTTGTTCGACAAAAATGAAAGGAGATTTTCTCGTCGAGGAAGATATGCGTGAAGATTCCTAAGAAAATGTCAGATGTACGCGGTAACGATGGCCACGTGCAATTAAGAGGCGCGAGCAATAAAGGCAATCAAATTATTCATAAAAACGGTTGGTTGCATGTTACCCAAGCTGTGAATCCGCCCTGGGGCTTCTTCGTCTTTCGACGAAGATACAATCTCTACGATCGTAACGAGAAGAGAATCCATCGATTCAACTAAGAGAGAGAGAGAAAAAAAAGAACGGCTCTTCTCTTTCACTATCGATGTATCAAGGTTCCCCTGTTTCGATCTAACACTTGCGATTCTCTGATCCTTTATTCAGTGTGTGGCTTTCTGATCGTGTAACGTGTTTCCCGGGACGATTAACTTGGTATAGCTTGGTCAGTTACGACCAAGGCGCTGGAATCGCCGTAATTACGTAATCACGAAATTGGCTTGCTCCTAAGGAACAGAAGGCAAATTGAGGCAAATGGTAAAAGGAATCATGGCCACCACCCACACCAGCCAAGATACTGGGCCACGACATTCCTTCTTTCAATCGAATTCTGGTAATTCAATACAAGTCTTCAGAATACAGAAGGAACATTAAATCAACGTAAGTAAACTTTAAGTTTGATATACGATTTAGAGTTTAACTTTGTTTGAGAATTTATTTGCAGCATTGAAGGTTCATTGAATGTAATTCAGGTATCTGTAGCGGATGCGTCACTAGCCTTGCAACCCAGGTCCAATAAATCACAGATATTGCTAGGATTGACCTTTGGCCGGCACAACATTCCTGCAAATACCCAACTTTCCCCGGCACGTAAGTTCCACGTGTTCGAGGAAAGTACTGGAAAAAAAATCGGGCTATATGATTATAAGGATCGACATTGCGCAAGATCTTGTTCTGTATCTCCTACGATACGTATTTATTTATTTTTATTCGTCAAAAGTGTCTCGATAACTCTCACCCCTATATTCCACAGGATCTAGAATATTTCTGGCTGTTTTGTTATTCTAATTAGTGTAAAATACAGTTAACGAGGAAGCATTGCAAGGATGTGACTTTGAGTTCTAAATGTTGCAAAAAGAAGAAGAGAAGTCTGATAATAATGGTATCATTTCCCTGGCAACCTCCTTCTCCCTTCTGTTCGTAAAGACCCTCGTCCGTATAACTCGATTGAGAAGTATTTCAAAACCGGAAGGTAAAAATGAGATTAATCTTGGTTCAGTGTATCGTCGAGATTTCCGGGTGGCTCGTTCTCTCCTCGCGCTCCAACGAAGGGAGCGGAGCCTTGCAGCCGCTGCAACCGCAAATAATCGATATCCTTGCTGCGTCTATTCTCTTCCTACCCTACCCGGCCCTTACTCCCTTCGCTTCCTCGCTCTTCCCTATTTCCTCCCTCTTTCTGTTTCTGCTCCTCTCTCCCTTTGCACGCCAGCTCGTTCTTGCATTCTTGTCGCCTACAATTTTTATCCACCTACGTGTACGAGCCGCTTTCCGACGCGTAAAGCTCTTCCAATAGTGAAAAACCTTTGTTCTACGACGATATTTTTTTTTTTTTTCTTTCTCCAAACGTTTCGCGAAACCGAAACACGAATTTCCGCCACCTTTTTCTTTTCTTTTCTGTCTTTCAGTCGGCTGAAAAGTTCTTGATTTTTGGGGGAAAACCCAAGGCTACGCTTTCGCATTTATTTTTTGTTACGAGCTGGAAAGAAATGGATGAACGCTTGTCTTTCTGTTAAATCTCATCGTTCTGAAAATACGTCTGTTTCATAACTTCAGTCCAATCTCTTTCTCTTGCTTTTTTCTTCAGTTCACTTCTTAGTAGCGATTAATCAGCACTTCTCTTAATTTCGTAAATGGTTCGTTGTCAAAATTAATTCTGTAGATTATGCAATTTACTGATGTTTTTGAAAACTACATTTATAGCCAATTGGTGCTTCGGAGAGGCACGCAAATCTATGTAAACAATCAATCATCACTAGATCGCTAGAAGTAGCCGTGGTTTGTAAGAAGAATGGCTCGCACATGTAATCGCGATTGAAACAAATCGGTTCAATTATCGTTATAAATTCTCAACGTCAGTCGACTAAACGCACTTGCTAAAGCATCGAGTGACGTTTGTAAGCTTAACCGAATGTAATGAACTTTTCTTCCCTATTCCTTTGTAAATAAAAAACTGAAAAATATCTAATAAAAAAAAAAGATAATGAAAGCCATAAAATTGGAAAAACGTAATTATATTGCTGAATTATAATTTTTAATTATTGCAAAATAATAATGTTTCCAAATGGATGTTGAATCACGGTCAAAGGCAATCTTGAAATGCGATACTGTAGTAATCGGTGGTGCTCGCTGATACTGGACGATCGTCAACTATTATTAGTACTTTATGATCAACGAAGAACTGTTAAGCATAAGGAACATACAAAATTTTCTGTAAGATTTTCATTCTATATTTCAGTTTCCTACGTATTTTTATTTGTTTTATTTTCCTAACCTATGACACATGATCCTCCAAATTTTATTCAAAAAAAAAATGTATTGTAAATATAGATTAAAGTTACTGATTCCTGCGAAATTTGAGCACTTGAATTATTTTGTTACATTGTACAACTTTGTACAATTTGTAACAATAGTCTCATAGAAATACAAACATATAAAAATTTAGAAAAATGGAACTGTAGCATTGTAGTATAGAAGAATAAATGTATGAAAATATACTTAACTATAACTTACTCTATAAGCGTAAAATTTATAGAATAAGTTAACCGATTTGAATGAATATAAAAGACATGTTGCACATGTTATTTTTATACTTTAGTGAAAATAATATATTCATATAATTATTTAATTCATTTTGAATTACCTATATACATGAATTTTTTCCCAAATTTATAATTTTTTATTCAATTATTCAGCAATCATATATTATCATATATTGTTTAACAATATATCAAACCTATATTTATATAGGTTAAGTTATCCTAATATATGTAGATTCAATTCACAATTTACTTTATCACTAATTACAAATAAATGTAAAATATTCAGGGCTCCTACTTTTTAAAAAAAACTTTATTTTGTGGGGGAAAAAAGAATACAAATGTTAGATAATATTGATTGTTGAATAATCATGCATTAACTATAAAATAAAATTTAAAACTTTACTAGTTTAATCGTGAAAAAATTAGAATTTAAATATTATGAGTATTTGAAAAAAAACTCATATAACTCTGATAATAGTTTCAGATATTATTTTACTACTGATAAATCTTTTATGCGTACATCAATCAGTTAAGATAAAGAGAAAGAAATGATCGTGAAAATGCACGAACTCTTAGGCATAAATACATATGATTCCTATAATCTTGATAAAATATTTAAATGATTACCTAAACACTTCGCTTTAGATTGTGAAGTTCAAAGTACGCGATACTTCAGCGTCGATTGCTTTCGATGTCATAGATTTTAACGAATTCTTAATGTTTTATCATCTCATTAGTCTACATAATTTGAGATTAAGCGAAGCTTCAAAAATTTTACAAAATTTAATGAAAAAGCAGACTTAAAATGCAAAGTTTAATAAAAAAAAAAAAGAAATTCAAAATTATTGCATACTGATGCTCTATGTGTGTAGTGTGATAGTCAAGTATAAACTTTCCGTTGGCAACACTGAAAAGAACAGCTGTTTGCACGTCAATCCGTTTAAATACATTTACTATACGATAACCTTTACATTAACACAGCAATCAGTAAACTTCGAAACGGCATGAAAAACTGCATTGTCGATATTGTTGATAATGAAATGTCATTTTGTAATTACGCTTAATACTTTCATCAACTTTAGTAAAAAAACGAACGAATATCAATATATCAGCATCTTATTAAAATTCGGTTCTCATGTTACGAAACAAGAGGATCAATTTCGAAGGAGGTTATGAGGTTTAAAAATCTATGCAAAACATGTATCATTAAAAGCATACGACAAGGTTGGCTACACTGACGAGCGTTAGGTCGAATTTCAATGTGCAGATTAAGAATGCTTCCGGATAGTGGCTCCACGTCGCTTTCACAAGCAACTAAACTATTACATTAGTAAGCAATTTCTTTAAATATTGACAAAAATAATTCAAAAATAATATATCAAACAATATACAGATATTTATGTCACATTCCATTCATATTCGTAACTATGAAGATTTTGACCATAAAAAAAAGATAAAAATACTAAGAAATTATAAAAGAATGAATGAATGTTTCTTTTAATAAAGAAATAATCTCATTCCTATTCATCTGTATTAGTTTTATCAAATCAATCAAACTAAAAAAAAAGAACATTTAATTATATTCGCTTATCTAAAATTATTATTTTTTATCATAATTTTATCTCGTATACCGAATTTATTATGTATTGATAAGCAAAAAAAAGATGTATTTTAAGTGCAATAAAAAGTACAAAATTATTTCGCGAAAATCGTCGTAATTGAAAGTAGACAGAGAACAGGAAGAAACGACAAGAGTCTGCGCAGAATATCAGGACCGTATACATAAGAATAAGAGCCTGTTATATATACACTATTCAAAGACTAAAATTTTTATTCTAATAGTTTTTTTTATGAAAAATATCATTTTCCGATTTGTAAAAAAATCGTAAAATAATATACTTTAAAAAATGCATTGTTTCACACATTTTTAATTAGTGAAAAAACAATATTTAACAATAAAGATGTTATTAACCATGTGGTTTCGAATACTTCATGCTTCGTAAACGAATCATTTCAATCTTTTCTAAATGTCAAAAAAATAATTCGATTATATAGATTAATTCGAAAATTATAACGAAATCACGTAACAGAGATATGTTTGTAGTAAACCGGCAAATATACATTCTGATTTATCAAATTTGTCATTCAACAATTTATTCAAATACTACTGTCAAAATTCTGATTAATAATCGAAATCAATGGAAATAAATAAAAAAAAGAAAAAGAAATAATACGATTGAAATGAAACTAACTCTACTCGGAACTATTTCAGACAAATCTTCCCTGGATACAAAGCACGATAGACTTTCAAGAGAGAGTGGGGGGGGGGGGGGAGAAAAAGAAAAGGAAGAAAGAAAAGAAGGAATATGCGAAGACGACCGAGAGAGGTTAAGGTGGGGGAGAGAAAGAGGAGACTGGGTGGGGCAGCAGACGCCCCGCGGCAAACTGTCAAACTACGCCGGTTCCGCAAGGTTCGTGGCTATCGGCCGTCCCCATGGTAATGCTACGTTTTCCAAGAGCGTGTATACACAAGTAAATATGCATGCACACCGACGAACGCGAAGCATGGAGGGTTCGAATGCGGAAAACTCTTCCGACCGGTATGAACTGATCTCGAACGACTCGGGTCTCGAGTAAACGTATGAGGAACAGATGACAGAGAATTATCGTTAAATTTCACCTCACTCACCATCATTTTATAGTTGAGCTTCCTCGGCGCGGCTACGTTTTCCATTCTCACGGACATATTAGCGGTGTTATCGCTCGTGGCGCCTGCTCGAAATGATACCGTGCCGTCGGTTCTATCACTACTCTTTTTTCTCTTATTTCGTACTTGTAGGTCGTTGCTGGATTTTTCTGACTGGCGTTGCTCGGCCGGTGAGCAGCGTTATCCACAGTTTTCGGTGATCTTCTCGACACTGGTTAGATGTGCAGCAAGCAAGAAACCCACACAGCACAGTCACGAAACGAATTTGCACTGCGATCGGCCGATAAACCGGGGTGGAGCGGAGGCAGAAAAAGAGCGAGGAAGAAAGAGAGAGGATGAATATAGGTGTGGGTGAGACGCTTTGTAAAACGAGGGTTGTCGAGGAGGGGGGTAGAGCTTAGGACGAAGTATGGTACGTATGGTTATGGTCACGAAGGGACACAATGAAAGAGCCAAAGATCAGACAAGTCAGTACGGTATTAATACCGACGAAACTGAAATTAAAGAGCGGCAAGAGCAACCAATAAATCACTTTAAGAAAAAGAAAGAGAGGAAAGGGAACAAAAAGAAAACGGTAGGATAATCTGGATAGAGAAAGAGAAAGATAGAAAAAGAGGGAGGACGGGAGGGAGGGAGGGAGAGAGAGAGGAGGAGAAAGAGAAAACAAGAGCTGAGGGGTTGAGACGGGAGGAAGAGCCAGAAGAGAAAAAGAGGAAGAGGGACGTGATGTGTGCGGCTTTCTGTTGCAGTGATCGAATGTACACGCGGTACTACGTAAATGTAGCCGGAGGGAGGGAGTGAGAAAGAGCGACAAAGATGAGGAAAGAAAAGGGTAGAGCTCGAACTGATGGCGATATGAGACGGATGTCGAGTGTCAAGAGGGTGTGTCGGCTTATACACTTCACTACTACTATCGGTTGAACACTTTTCTCCACGTCGTAACTGGTTATTAACGCACCACACCGAAAGAATCAACTGGGCTACACCAAGAGCTGAGTCAACGAGCGGGAGAGACTACGCGAGATTATCACCTACTTCGGTGTAGTTTTCAGCCTCAGTGGCGGCCACTGTTGCGGTACGATCGTCCTTATCCACCTTGTTGCCTGTCTTTGTCGGGATTGTCCCCTTTGTCGTTGTCCTCGTCGTTTCGATCGCTGTCTTCCTTAAGTCCTTGTCCTCGGTCTTTTTTCTCGGTATGTCTTCCTAATTACCGCCTTTTCCTTAATCCTTCTTTGTTCCCCTCTTTTCTTTTTTCTTCCTCTTCTTCTTTCGCACTTAGATCTTCCAGTTATCGCGAAAACCTTCCTATCTTTTTTCGTACCTTCCGTCGTCGTCTTCTCGTCCGTTATCGCGCGTGTGGCCTCGCACCTTTTTACTATCGTACAAATTCCACGGAGCACTAGTAATACAGCATGTTACAAAAATAGAGTTTGTGTTCCCTTAAATAAAATAAATGTACAATTAATTGTTACTTGTCGTTAGGAAACATTTAGTATATGTGTTGTCTTGTAGGTAGAGTCTAAGCTACTGCCCGGCGAGGTTCGCCCATCTTGCCCGAAACTAAGGAGACTCGCCGCACGGTGGCGCTATGCACGCCACCACCAACAGTGGGGCTCCGGCGGCCGCACCTGTCTGCACGACCGCCACTCAACACACGCTCACCACGTATCTACCGCGTATCCAGCGATATCTTACGAGTTGGTCGAGCGCGACAAAGAGATAACTAACGTAACGATCGTTCGTTCAACAAAGACGAGACACCGCTGCCCAAACGAATGACGTAGAGGAAAGAGGGCTACGGGGCTATGATCACCGCAGTTTTCTCCGACAAGTTTCGGCGTGGCGCAGTTGGTAGGCATGCGAATGAACGAGTGGCGAACAGTCGACGAAGACCGCTAGCAACAGCGCCCCGCGAAAGACGAAGACCAATAATGAAGGACGATACGAGGGAAGAGAATGAAAAAAGAAGAGAGAGAAAACGGACGACAGACAGTGGCGGGTGGTATACTTACCCCTGTATACGCGACCCTTCGCGATATGGCAATAAACGTGTGCACCATATGCCCCCTTATGTAGAAATCTACCTGAAGCGGAGTACCGACCGACTCTTCTCCTCTTGTATCTCGTCAACCATTTACCGAAGAAGGAACCCGGTAGATATTAAAATGTTTCTCTTTCTTTTCATAAGATGGAGAGATCGATTCTTTCAGCCCTTTCGTTGATGCCTGACGAACCTTCTTTCACACCTTCTCGCGAGAGACTCGTGTTATCGATTACGGAACGACCTCGCTCATTTCTTCTACTTCCTCGAGGTCAGGAGACGAGATTTTCCCTCTTTTCAACAGCAAATCGCGGTAATTTCCTTCACGGTCATCAACATTTCTCATTCATCAAAATTCTAGACGTACGCGCGATGTGTTCGATCTCGATCGATCGGCTTCGCGGAAACAATGCGGCATACTAGTTTCGATCGATCTTCCATTGATTTCTATTATATTATTCGCGCGAAATTCTCTTTCTTGTTACCGATTGTTAACCATAGCCGCGTACTATTCACAGATACCCCCTACATTTACAGTTGTGGAGTTTCAGTCAATGGGAGTGTTGTACATACACATCGAACAGATAGGCTACAGAATCGCGTGCAATTTCTAAAAATACACTGAAACGAAGAAAGTATCCGTAAACCATGCGTTGTTACTAAGCTTATCACACCGATCTCCGCTCATGAGAAATTATCACCGAGGTACTGAAACATTACTTTTTGTTGACTAACGTTAATTTTACATATGTATGCTTTTACTTTGAAAACTTTGAAAAAAATTGCAAAAACAAATCCAAATCACTATTTTTACATCCGTGTCTGTATAATTTGTACAAGTTATAAATCATTTTGATATAACAATCTTAAAATATACTATTTACCAGTCATATTGTGATTTCTCCAATAAACCCGGATCGTTCCAAAAGCATGCATATGAAGTCCAGTTCTTCGGACTTAAATTCACTTCATGTATTTATATGAATTATGAATTATCTAAGGCGAATGTTAAAGTTTGCATCTTTCTAAGACATAATCCTCAGATTGTAATACTTTCATTATCTTTACAGTGATTGATAGATTGACATAGCGTTACGAATCGTAATTAATAACTTTTAGTAATGAAATTAAAGACCGATGAACAATACAGTGACATTTTATTACCTTTGAATTGTTGGCGAAATTTCCGAGACCCTCGTAAATTTCCGAAACCCTCGTAAAGCATTTGGAAAAGGCCAAGGGAACTAGCGACTTAAAGTAATTATTGTTGGTCGTTTACCTGAATTTACCTACCTGGCTGTCAATCATATATCATTTCTTCGACTTCCAAGAAAGTAGCGCAGTTTGTTCTGACCGATGTCTTTTCTTATATCTCTCCTTCTCTTTCCCTCTCATTCATGACGAAGTCACGGACAAGGTCAAGGCCGTTGGCCTTCATTTCTCGACATCCTCCACAACCTCCTACGAACTCTCTCTTTCTATCTTTCCCACTGTCTCTATTTGTCTCTCTTGTATATTTTTTTTAATCTTACACATTTACCTTGATACCTAACGTCTAATGAATGTTTAATGACTTTCTGGTCGAGGTGATCCAGCCGATACGTTCAACTTTCCCGTATTGTTCATTCAAAGGCCTATTGCTATAAAGTTCCGTTAGTTTTATTACTTTACTATTCATTTACAGCGTACCTATCCTTTTTCTTGTACTATTATACCCTCTCTGGCCTGACCATTGTTTATCTTTGGATTTCACTGACCGTGCCATGGCGAATCGCCTCTGGAAATGGAAGAGGAGGAAGCGGCTAAAACAAAAATGTCCCTTGCAGAATGAACGATCTCACCTGGTCAACTCGTTCTACTACGCGTGGAATTGCACGGAGATGAGAGGACGGCAGCTACTCAGACATTCCGTTCCTCGTACGAACAGGTTTCCTACCGATTGAAGAAGAAAAAAACCACTTAGACTCGAGTAAGCTAAACAAAATTATTCCCGGAGAATCGATACGCCCGATTTCGGCATGAAGAGAAAGAAATCTGTAAGCAACTGTAGTAGCAATTACAAAAGACGTTGGAGTACCAGTGTATCAACATTTACGTACTAATTAATTAGGTTCGAGTACATTGAAATTCGTTTCGTTTATCAGCAATTTTATCTACAAATGACAAAACTTGATACTATGAATACAATAACATAGAATCTGATAAAAAACACTTTATTGGAAAGTACGGGTATGTCCCCACACTTTGTGGTATTTGTATTTCTGCATTTTTTATAATTCAATCATTTTGATTGTGGGGAGATAAATGTGTAAATAAAGTTTCGTATATATGATTGTCTTTTAGAAAGAATAATACTTTTAACTTATTTTAATTCTTTTACACGCAGGTAACTATTGAAAACATATTGAGCCATATAAGAATTCGTCAATCGCACTGTGGGAAAGCCAAAGGTGATAATCTTAAAAGACCGTATTAATGTTGATCGAAAAAATCCTCTTTTTCACGTATGCGTTGTTTTCAATCGTTGTATCAGTGTTATTCACCGATACTACAAATGGATGAATATGATACATAAAAATGATCATTTTTGACATACTTTTTTTTTAGATAATTTGAGTGGTAGAGAATATTTAGATATTAGCTGATAATTGCTTGTTTGACGTTAGAATTGTATGTGTTTTTTTTTTTTTTTTTTTGTAGATATTACGCGAAATGGCATCGGGAAAGATGGTTAGACGAGATACTCAAATATCGTAGCAAGAAATTCCACGATGTACGCCAAAATTCCCTAGGGGCACTCGGGTCAACAGGAAGTCAAGGCCACGCGGTCAATTGCCCCGCGATCCGTCGCCGTTATAAATAGATACGAGCGGTCGGTATCTACGCATCTATTTGCACGCATGCTGCAAAATCAGAATCGAAGTTATCTTGACCCGAGCATAGACGGTTTTTGCTTTCCCTGGACTTTTTCGCCAGCATGCCTCAGAAACCTTCCATTGATAAAATGGCATGTAATGAACGTATCGATCGTTGAACCCCCTAACTGTTCATTTCTATTAATACCAGTTTGATGAAAAGAATGAGTTTCTCTCAGATATTCCTCTAAAAATGCTCGTTACCATTTTAGTCACACAAGAAAAGAGACATAAGGACACAAGGAAAGTGAAAAGTTAAGTTAAATAATCTCAAGTATGAATTAAGGAGGTAATCTGTTATTTCTCAAATTTTTATACTAACGAAACTAGCTTACAGTTAATTTATTCACTTGTTCTTAGAACATATTTCCGTTGCACGATTTCTAAAGAACGAGTTCTTTTGAAGAAAAGGCATTACAACTGTCCAACATTCAGAATGTCGTGTTCCAAAGATATATCATCGTAACAAAATATCAGATATCACAATACAGAGAGATCATACAGAAGGAAATAGTTCCTATGAAACAAGAAGAGTACTTATTGATCCGGTAGGTGGTGAATGTAGCAAGCATGGCTTATAAATGCCATTCGTTACGAAAACTACGCATAACCGATGCCAATTTACTCTCCTTGACGTGGAATCATTATGCAGGCCGATTCTTTGCGAAGAGGGTCATCAAATAATTTAATGAAATAAATCAATCAAAGATACAGGCTATTTTTATATTCTTCCATGTTAAAAGACGCAAGGATCGATATCACGATAAATTATTCGGTGTCTTTCTGATTTAGCCAATGTTTTCTAAAATCCTTTTAAACTCTTAAACATGCTAAATTACTCTAATACTTTAATACTAAACAGCCTCTAATTTTTTAATCTTTTGAAATTATATTGACCTGTATTTTCCATGTTGTGAGTTTTTCTTTTTATTTTTATTTCGTTTTTAATAAATGCTTAAATTTTTCAAACTGCATTAGACTTTAACACGATTTGATAAAGGGTACAGCTTCGCGGATAAAGGGAGAATAACCCTGTACCACCCTATACTCGACAGAATATATAATCTCGAGGTCATTGCCCGAGCGATCTTTGGGGGTTCCACCATGCCTGGAATGAGGGTGAGGTAACTGGGAATACTGGGTAGATATCGACCACTTTCCCCTAAAAGTTAAAATGAAAGGAAGCAATTAAACATCTTTTCATGCTTTGCTCATAATATACATAAAAAATCTAAAATGTATTTAAAAATTATAAAAAGCAGATTGCAAATGTTTCTAGACGTTAACATTAGCATTAAATGTAAGGATATGCTGTATAAAGAAGAAAATGTAACAAGTGAATGTTACAGGTACAATTTTCTCATACTATATTTTATCACATCTTACTAGTTTGAGATAAAACTTCTTTTTATCAGTTTCTAAAACTTCATAATCCATGCAACTATTTATTAAGATACTGTATTATTAAAAATTTATTTAAAAAAACTATGACTAATTTGATATTAATCATTTCCAGAAATTGTGGATCAAAATTATTATCTAGAAAAGTCGTAAGCTCGATCAGCAAGATTAATCGGCAGTGATGATTGTTAGTGTCTCTTGTTTCCTCGGCAACCGTGAGAAGACAAGATGCAAGGGCGAGGATTCGATCTTTTTCGACGTATGAGACGGTCAAAGGAAGAGGAAGAAGAACAGGAAAAGGAGGAGGAAGATTGAAGAAGTGTCTTACGGGTAGGAGGGAGAAATAGGATAAGGGTTGTTCGATGGGTGGCCGTGCCTTTTGGGGCAGTGGCCCTTGCTGTGATGCCTCCGAGGGTGAGAAGGGGCAGACGAGGACCTACGCGTTATTGAGCGGGCATTTCCCACAAAGCGCAGACGAGGGCAACCACCCCGTAGCGCTGCGGCGCGCAGAGTTCTCTACTCAGTCTTCCTTCTCTCCCTCTCGCATTCTCTCTTTCTATCTCCCTTTTTTCCTGTTTCTCCGTTCGCTCGATCTCTATCCGATCTCTGCATCTCTCCCTGCCTTATATCCATTTTTATCTTTTTCTGTCGCCTTCTTTTACTGCTTCCCTCTTTTTCACAGTCTCTTCTCATCCTTTCTCTATATTCCTCTCTATTTTGATATGTGCAGATATAATTTGGTATGTGTACATATAATATATAGGTACATACGTATATTATTTGTATGTATTATTGTCTATAAATGTACATAGTATGTATGCGTATGCCTATATACATATTTCTTTTATTCTTATCCCATTAACGTAGACACCCTTCATTCCTGCAAATTTTTTGGTGCCAACAGGCTTTCAAGTTTAGTGAACGCGTTAAATTTATGAAATGTGATGCTCGTGAGCTCAGTTAAGAAAGAGGCTGAGAGAAACTAAAGAATATATGTCTGTCACTTTATTTATTTTTTTTCTTTGGACTCAGAAAATAATTATGAATATGATACAAAATACATAAACTAGTGATCTTGTATTCAAATACATAGAATTAAAGAAATTTTTGTCCTTTAAAAATAGTCTGGCTCCTGTTTTTTTGCTTGTTTTGGATTAATTATTATTTTTTAAAAAGTAATTTTTAAGTTTGTAAAGAATTCTATTGAAAAGAAATATCGTTTTTCATTCCATTTCTTTTATTTCCGAGTCTTGATTTTTATTTTCATTAGTTTTGGCTTATTCTTTTGTGCTTGTGTATTCTTCTTTACTCACATGCCTGTCTGTGCGCATGTTTTTTATTTACACTCTGTCCGCACAAAGCCTTTGACATTTTGCAAATTTCTCGCTAAGATCTTTGAATATCCTATGATATATTGCAAAAATTATTTTTAATAAAAATAGAATTCGTGTTTATAGTTATTATTATGTGTACTTTTGCATTCTTTTGAAAATAATATATATTTAATATATATTTTATTTAATATATTTTCTATAGTCATTCAATACTTTTAATACATTTAATATATTCCAATTTATATACACTTTAAACATATTGATTTATATTTTATCAAAAAATGTCTTTATATTCAAAAATAAGTAATACTAATCTCGTTATATGTTTAATTGTTTAATTTCAACTTTTTTGCTGCATTCTGTGAAAAAAAATCTGTTTACAAAAAATTTTGATTTTGTTTCTCTTAAACTTTTTTCAAGTTGACTGAAATTGACGAGTACTAACTCCCGTGAAAACATAAGGGAAAGAGAAATGGATGTATCGATCTCACCCCTAGGGACTTGGTGGGATTAGGACATCACGGTAGCCACCCACGACGAGTCATGAAGCACCATGCAGTGGCGGAAGAAGAAGCTTGTAGCCCTTAGCAACGTGTTGCCGTGAACTTGAAAATCATACTTTCACATATCCTTTTCGATACACAATTAAATTATTTGCATCACTGGAAATTTATTATCATCGATAAATTAGCTAGCAAACTATCGTACTTTATTGAAAGATATTATAAATAAATGTACATATCTTTAATACGTATAAAATTCATCTACTAATTTCAACATGTTTGAAAAACATAATCTTGTTTAAATAATTACAATAAATTCGTTTAGGATATCAGATTATGCTATTATTAAAATAGAAATTGTCGGTAATTGTTGTATTTTCATATGAAAAGCTATTTTAAGTAATATATAAGATTTTTAGACATTTTAAAATAGTATTAACTTTCAAATGGAAAAAAACAAACGTACCAATCATCCAATGACGCAATGTACCACCCTCAACCTGCACCCTTTGCGTCACACCCATCCTGTTTCCGCATACCACGTGCCCTCAACCTATATCTATCTCCTAGGTCGTTGATCTACAAAAATCTTATTGTACATTAAATATTAGTCTAGGATATTTATTACAATGTATAAACGACTAATCTTTAAGTAGTTCAAAAAATTGTTATAGAAATGATATAGCATTCTATTTACATAAGTTAACTTTATTGAATAACAATTGAAATATTTTGTAAAATATTTACAGCTTACTGTCATAAAATATTTGATATTGTATAATAATATATTTAGTTAAGATCAGTAGGATTATTTTATATTAGGATTTGTCAAATTTTTTATTTTTCTTTTTTTTTAATATATCAGCAACTTGTAACAATGCTATACTTACGTATGTATGTGCTTTGCAGAAACACGTGATACAAAGATGGAAGAAAGTGTACCAAAATTACAGCAAAATGAAATAAATGACAAAAGGCCACAATTTGGTAATAGAGTTCTCTCCAACTGTAATAATGTATTTCAACATAACGCATGGTACTTATATATTACTGTTTAATTATAATACTGGAGTTTTTAAATTCTAACCTATAAAACGTGATTTTTAATATGAAATTGTTTTATATTTTGACATCAATTTTAAGTAAGAAAAGAATTAGTTTATTATAAATTTAAATATACATATGATCAATTATACATTATCATATATTACATATTATATATTTATACATATAGATTATACATTTTATAATTATTATTTAAAGGGATAATGTTGTTTGGGATGAGGAACAACAAAAATTAGCTCAAATAAAAGTAAATGAAAATTCAACCATAATTTTATCAGATGAAAAAATTCAAAAGTATGAGAAAGCAGCTGATAAATATTGGGATAAATTTTATGGAATACATGAAAATAAGTACATATATACATCAGTCGTTAATCTTGTAGTTTCTTTAAACATACATACAAGAAAAAGAATTTTGCTTTTAATGTTGTAGATTTTTCAAGGATAGACATTGGTTATTTACAGAATTTCCTGAATTGGCTCCTGATATAGTAAAGCAAAATATTAAACAGCCTCTGAGATCTACATCTGAGAACACTAATGAAAATAATCAAGATTCTCATATAGAAATTCTTGATGTACCTAGTAAAAAAGGAAGTAAAATTCTGGAAATTGGTTGTGGAGTAGGAAATACAGTATTTCCAATACTTTTGTATAACACTGATCCTAACTTATTTGTATATGGTTGTGATTTCTCTACTAAAGCAATAGATATATTAAAACAGAATATTGCTTATGACACATCCAGGTATAATCTTATTACATTTTAATATAACATATCACAGAAATCATAAATGAAAAATTATTTACATCTGTTTTGAAGATGTAAAGCTTTTGTCCTTGATGTGACACAAGAGAAATGGGAAACACCTTTTGAGCCAGGAAGTTTGGATATTATAATATTGATATTTGTTCTTTCAGCGATACATCCTGAAAAGTAAGTATTATTTAATTGAAGAAATGTATTTATAGAATTAGAAACACAAATTACATTTCATTACAAACATTTTATTCATTACACATTTTATTCTTCCAGAATGAAGTATATTATAGAACAAGTTCATAAATATTTAAAATCAGGTGGGTTGGTTTTATTCCGAGATTATGGAAGATATGACTTAGCTCAATTAAGATTTAAAAAAGGCAGCTGCCTTGCAGAAAATTTTTATGTTCGAGGGGATGGAACCAGAGTGTATTTCTTTACACAAGGTATTTTATTTAGTAATAAATAATTTAAAAAAAATAAAAATAAATAAAATATTTGTTTATAGAGGAAATTAGGATCCTGTTTACAAGTTGTGGTTTCACAGAAGAGCAAAATCTTGTAGATAGAAGGTTACAAGTTAATAGAGGGAAACAACTTAAAATGTACAGAGTATGGATTCAAGGAAAATATAGAAAATAAATAAATAAAAAATTATATTTCCTTTTTCCTTCGACAAGAGTATTTATATTTATAAAACAATTAAAGATAATTTTACATATACAGATAAATACTTATACAAAATATTTTTTTAAATACTTTTTATTAAAATGTTGATTATATTTACGTGAGCAATTTATAATTATTAAGTGTGAAAAATAAATAAAATATTTAAAAATGTCTTTATATAATATATTTATTTAAAAGAAATTATAATGGAATTATAATTCAAAAAATTAATATTGGCAACACTGTTGTACTATTAGGACGTAAACATGGCGGTGACTGTCATCGTTCTAATTTGAAGAGAAACAAGTCATTTTTGTATTTTAGCATTAAACTTTTCATTTTAAACTGACAAAAAGAATAGAACAACATGGGAAATGCTGACACAAAATTAAATTTTCGAAAAGCAGTTGTACAATTAACGTCGAAGACGCAGGTAACGACTGTTTATTATTTCGTTCAGCATATGATATGTTTGACATCTCGATGCATTAAAATATACAAATTAATCTGTAATCTTTTTTTTTTCATTTGCATCATTTTTCATTCAAATTAATAACTTTTTTTCTATAAAATTAACGAGGATATTTGACGTCGAGATTATGATTTATCACTTAGGTTAAAAAAATAAATTTTGTTGTATTTCAATTGTAGGTGATTGATGCTTCAGATGACAATTTCTGGGACCAATTCTGGTCTGAAAACGTGACTAATGTACAAGATATTTTTACTTTAATCCCAGCACCTGAAATTCGTATATTAAGAGAAGAAGCTCCTTCTAATTTAGCTACATTATGTTACAAAGCAGTAGAAAAATTAGTGAAAGCAGTTGATAATAGTTGTAGAACACAGAGAGAACAACAAACTGTTTTAAATTGTTGTCGATTGTTAACAAGATTATTACCGTATATTTTTGAGGATCCTGATTGGAAAGGATTCTTTTGGTCTAGTTTACCTGGTAAAGAAGATGAAGAAAGTATACCATTGGCTCATTCGTTACTCAATGCACTTTGTGTAAGATACATGATTTAAAGAAAAGTAAAAAATATTAGAAAATACTATACCATGATAATTTTTATTATTTATTTTTATTTTAGGATTTACTATTTTGCCCTGACTTTACTGTAGCTGCGAACAGAAAATCTGGCCCTGTAAGCATTTCCTTACATTTTAAAAATTTTAGAAATCACAAAGTATTATTAAAATGCGCATTTGAAATTATTTAGGATAAAGCAGAAGAGTTACAATCTATAGACAGTTGTGAATATATCTGGGAAGCTGGTGTAGGATTTGCACATTCACCTCCTAGATATCCAATTTTAGATTCAAATAGAACAGAATTACTAAAGTTGTTACTCACTTGCTTCAGTGAAACTATGTATAATCCTCCTTTGGATTTGTCAGTTACTCCAAACAGATGGATTCAACATTTAACTAGTTCTGAAAACAGGTAAGTGAAGATTTGTTGTGATCTACCAATACATAAAAATAAAATGGTAAAAAATGTCTAATGTTTTAACACAGACACGCTTTGCCTATGTTTACATCATTATTGAATACAGTATGTGCATATGATCCTGTTGGACTCGGAGTGCCATACAATCATTTATTATTTACTGATTCATTAGAACCGTTAGTTGATGTTGCATTACAAATTCTCATCGTAACACTAGATCACGATACAAGTGGTGGTACTCCATTAGAAGAAGGAAGTATTGGAGATAATTTATTTATTAATTATTTAAGTCGAATTCATAGAGATGAAGGTAAATTTTACTTTGATGTTTAATTTAATACAATTTAAATAGATAATTGATTAAATAATTTATTTTTAGATTTTCAGTTTGTATTGAAAGGTATCACGAGATTATTAAATAATCCATTAATGCAAACATACTTACCAAATTCAACTAAAAAAGTACATTTCCATCAAGAGTTATTGGTATTTTTTTGGAAAATGTGCGACTATAATAAAAAATTTTTATATTATGTATTAAAAAGTTCAGATGTTCTCGAAGTATTAGTACCTATATTGTATCATTTGAATGATTCGCGTGCAGATCAATGTAAATTTTTACAATTCTGAAAATTTATTAAATTTAAATAATATTTTTATTACATGTAATCTAATCTAATATAATTTTACAGCTCGTGTCGGATTAATGCATATTGGTGTATTTATTTTACTATTATTGAGTGGTGAACGTAACTTCGGTGTTAGATTAAATAAACCATATACGGCTACTGTACCGATGGATATTCCTGTTTTTACAGGTACTATTAACAGAATTTATTTAAAAAATAATATTTAACTTTTAAACATATTCGTAGGTACACATGCAGATTTATTGGTCACTGTTTTTCACAAGATAATCACAACCGGACACCAAAGATTACAGCCATTATTTGATTGTTTATTAACAATTCTAGTCAATGTATCTCCATATCTTAAAACCTTATCAATGGTGGCTAGTACTAAACTATTACATTTACTCGAAGCATTTAGCACTCCGTGGTTCTTATTTTCAGCGCCTACCAATCACCATTTAGTATTTTTTCTTTTGGAAATCTTTAACAATATTATTCAGGTAATTTTTCATATATCAAAGGAACAATTTTTAAAATCTGGAAAAGAAGGAAAATTTAACAAAGTTTATGTATTATTAGTATCAATTTGATGGAAATAGTAATTTGGTTTATACTATAATACGTAAAAGGCAAGTGTTTCACGCGCTAGCAAATTTACCAAGCGATTGTAATACAATTGCGAAGTCTCTCAGTAAAAGACAACGTCGACATGTACCTGCTAGTACATCTAATGAAAATGTTAATGAAGCAGCAATGGAAGGTTCGCATCCAGCCCAACCTGCTGAACCTGGAACTTTAAAGGCAACTTTATTAGAAACGCCAGGTACATTTCTTTATTTTATTTAAATGTTATTTGAAAATCGAATTTATGCATTAATTTTATCAAGGTATTGAAAAAATGACTGAGAAAGAGTCTGCGCATCCATTAAGTCCTTCAATAAATATTGATATGGGAAAATCTAATCACCAAAATAATGTGAATGCTACAGAGGATTTAATGAATTCAACTTCTAAGAACTCTGTTATTCCAGTAAGATTATGATGTAAATAATTGGCGAATCTTTTTAACATATATTATTTATATGTTCTCTCATTGATTAAATAGAAAGGAGGTATTAGAGTGGCAGAACACATGAATTCTTCTAACAATATAAATCAGTGGGTTCCTTCTAGTGAATGGGTATATCAATGGAAAAGTAAACTTCCGCTGCAAACTATTATGCGATTGCTTCAAGTTCTTGTACCTCAAGTTGAAAAAATATGCATCGATAAGTCAGTAGAATTTACTGTTCTGTTTGATGTTTATTGCAGTAATATATATTTTTAATATTTTAGGGGTCTTACTGATGAAAGTGAAATTTTAAAATTTTTGCAACATGGTACATTAGTTGGCTTATTGCCAGTACCACACCCTATCCTTATTAGAAGATATCAAGCAAATGCAGGAACAACAGCTTGGTTTAGAACGTATATGTGGGGCGTTATATATTTAAGAAATGTCGAACCACCAATTTGGTATGATACTGATGTAAAGTTATTTGAAATTCAAAGAGTTTAAATGCAATGTATATTAAGTGAATTATTATTAGCTTTAGCTGAAATTTCTATACTATTCTTACATGAGATATCATTTCTTAATATAAAAAAAAGAAATCTATACTTATCGTAAGTTGCACCAAATGATAAAGAACTTTACTACTTTATTAAGTAATGAATGGCATTTTTACAAGTGTAGTCTTTCTTACAATTCTATTACACAGAGCTACAGAACTGATTTTACAAATATTGATTATGACAAACTATGATAGTATGTTATTATAATTCTCAACTTTCACTGAAAAATGTGTAAATACTTGCGACTGTGTAAGTGCCTTCACAGATGTAAATGACAAGTCATTAAATCAATTGATATCTATTTAGTTAATTAGTAGTTCCTTATTTTTCTTAAACTATTTTTCTTTCATGAATTTGATTTTTTTGTAATAAGGAAATACTGTTTTATTATTTATTTCTCATTGTAAAACATCATAATATATTTACTAAGAGTAAATGAATTTTAACTCGTGTAAAATACTGGTTTTGTATGCCTGTGTAATAGTCACTAAATTTTTGAAAGACAACTTGATAATTCACGCTTTGTAATACGTAATATATCATTTAAAATTATGAATACTCCAGTCTAAACACATTTTTATTTTGTGACGGTACAAAATCAAGTATGTCATATTTTATTCACGTAAAAAAGAACAAATGAAATTTTTTATGTATTGTAAATGCATTACCAATTTTAATTTTTTAGATTTATAAAATTTTCTTGTTTCTTTCTATTTATCAAGTATGTCATATTTATATTTCACTCGTATCTTAAACAAATTATCTACAATTTCAAATTATTAAAATTTTTCGATTTCATGATATGAAGTATATTTAATTATTAAAATTTTAGAAATAATAGAATTCTAATGATTTTAAAAGATTTAAAACAGTAAAAAATTAATATGATTTTTTTTAGTATGTAATATGTATATATGTAATTGTACCTTTTATTTCAACTCGAAATATTTAACAAGTTAATTTATTAATACTATTACTTTGATGAAAATAGTTTTTTTTAATTTTGTATAAAGTTGACAAAAAGACTGTACAAAGATAATGACATTGTTTAAAATTCGAAAGTTTTTATGCTACTTGTATTTCTATATATATATTATTTGTGTATATTGGTGCAATTACACAGTTGTATTTTTAGATTAAACATATTTCTTTTCATATGTAATAAATTAAAACGATACTTAATCATGTTATACATACAAAATAAACATCTACACTTAATATGTGACAAACATAAAAATGTAGTATAGTTTAGAAATTTGTAATAAATTTGGAATACCAAATTGAAAAGTAATAAAATAAAACAAACTAAATACTTTTTTTGGTTCAAGCTACGTCTCGATATGCAAAAATATAGCTTGAAAATCATTGTTAGTTGTAAGTATTAATTATAATATTCTACGTGATATACATTACATAACTTTGTTTCAAATACAAAAAAAAAATTACTGTGTAAACAATTTCGATATTGAAAGAAGAAAAATTATATAAAATCATATATATATATATGCATATATTAAGTTTGCATTATAGTTAGAAGTTTGGAGCATGAAAAAATTACGCTCACTTATCTACATTATGTACACGTATGTAATATTAAATATTATAAAACATGTACTATATTTAGCCTATATTTTTATTAATTATTATACAATAGAATATGTTTATGGTGTACTTTAATTTATATTAAAAGATTTCAAATTTATGTTAAATTCGATAGATTATGAAAGAAGTGAACAGTGTATGCATCACGTATAATTCTATGCTTATTTTCTATAAATTAACTTAAGTTTCAATTTTATTTTATTGCAGAATCATTTCATTTTGTAAATACTTATATTAATTTTATATAAATTGCGATTATATCGCAATACATTATTTTTTCTTACGTTAATACTTCATAAAAAAAAAAATTTTTTCAGAGGTGAAGGAACGTTACACTTTCTCTATAGCAAATCATTTTGTATATTTGATTTCGGCTTAAAAAAACTGTAAGCATTTATTTAAATATAAAACAGGAAAATATATATTTGCATTAAACATAATTAAAGTATCGGACATCAATTATTGTTAGTGCGCGTACTTTTTGACTCGGATATTGTGTATAATGCCCACAATAGTATTCTTCTTTTCTTTAAGTTGCAAATGTTATCTCGAGCGACATTGATTATTACATCACTATTTGTATCACAGATGTAAAATTTTCCTAGCCTAGAAAAGTTACTAATACTTCCATGGACTTTCTCTCATTTTTTTGTTTGCACAAATCAAAAGCTCGGTAATGAATTATTTTTAGTTAGTGATGCACTTTTGAATAGTGTGCATTGTGTATCAATGTTTTATGTTTAGAAAATGTAGTATATGAAAAAATAGTTATAGAATTTTATACAGCTTATAGTAGGTTACTAATATTAATTTAACGCATAATTTTGTCATAAGATGGAGGTGGAGCTTCCTCTGATGGGTTGTTTGATGGAATCAAAATAGCAATATGATAGGGTGGTGGTGGATTCTGTCTTACTACAGAAATAGGTCTAATATTTTCATTGGGCATTGGGGTTGTAGCAGCTACAGATGCAATGTGCTCCTCTTGAATTTGATGTTCTTGATGATTATTGCGTTGATTCCGACAATATAAAATAGAATATAAACACGCAAATAATGATAATGTTAACAGACCCCAAAATACGAATATTTCTATACCTTGGCCCTATTGAAAAAAAATGTCCAAAATTAATTATAAAGAAATTAAATTAAAGTATTGATTTTATAAAACAAAAAATCAATTTTAGCTTACTCTATCACTAAAGTAAAATTTTGCAGCAGCAACAAATCCTGTTGCAAGTACAAATGTTATCCAAACGCCGCATCGTAGTCTGTAACTTGCGAGTTCTGCGTCGTTAAATTCCGAAAAATCCAAAAGACTTCTGTTCGTTCCGTTTGATATAGCATTAGACAATATCAACTGATTATTCCCAGCAGTTGTTACATTACTGCAAACACACAAAAAGCCTTGATATTTTGATTATTACTATTTGTAGTAATTTCTTAAACCATATTGTTTGTAACAACGTATAATTAAGGGCGAATCATTTATAAATACTTTCTGGTGATAGACATGTATAAGTGAGTCACCCTGTATATAAGAAGAACATGTTCCTCAGAATCTTCTTAGTAGACCTTTTTCTTAATTACTTGGAGATGTTGTTTAGTTGGGGGTGTTGAGTAGAGCCAACTGGAAAATTGCTTTGAGTTTCATTGTTTGTTCTTATCGTTGTTCTTATCATTCTGCAACTATTTATATTACTAGGACCAGCTGTATTTCCCATAGTATTTAGGTTTTGAAATCGATGAAGCGGAGTGATCATCTGTCTTGGCTCTCCAATGTATCTACAATGACCTGAAATAATAAACATAAACATTTAAAACATTTACTTAACGAAACGAACTATTTTGCTATTTTCTAAATTAAAATATTCTTACAAACATTTTCAGAAATTGCAAAAAATAAATAAACGTATAAAGAGGGAAAAGAAAGAGCTCGAAAATATTTTGAATGCCCTTACTTATACGACTTTTTGGCCTAGGTGTGGCAGGGTATTGGCGGCCAGTGAAACCGTAATACCTGCCTGCCGGTTTGTTAATCCAGAAATGCATGCTCCGTTCAAACAGTTCTAGATATCCATTGTTATTTACGAAATCTCTCGAATGGCGAGCAATTGCATGAACTTGCGTTTCCCTCGGTACTTTATTTTATTTGTAAATGTCTTCGCAACAAAGGCTTATGAACGTCTTCAGTTCAAGTTCCATTGTCCGTGCATTTCAGATCGATGCGTCGCATCAAAATAATTCCGTTGTTCATTATTTGTCAGAAAAATGCTTAAAATACTTCGAAAGAAACGTACATTCCGATTTCGTTCAATCAAAAATTTCAGTCACAAGCATTCCGAGAAAAATTCAATATCCGAGATTACAATTCACTTTCGAATAACGCACGTCAATACACGACTAAACTACAGCTAGAATTTTTGTCGTTAATTTAAAATCAGACGTACCAACGACTGAAAATATATACAGCCGATTTGCGGCTGCGAGGTGCAACTAAGAAAAATTAGTTTCTCAGGGGACTTACATATATTTGATAAAAAAAATTAATTTTTGTCGGATAATTTTATTGAATCGCGATAACACTTTTATGGTTTTAGTTTTATGTGTTTAGTAATATACTAGAATCATGCTTTTATTCTAGTTCACTTTTACGATTAATCTTTATGTACATCTGAAAACAAAAATTGATTTTTAAGAATTATTTCCGTATTTATGTAATTATTCTAGTAAATCAGAAATATTTAAGTACTCACGTGTATAACAACACACGGTTAATACTACAAACGCAATGAAATATTGAACTCGTTTAGATATAAAATAGCAATTAAGCTTAAATCACCATAAATGATTCTTTCTATAAAAAAAATTAATTTCTCATCTTCTATAATTACAATCATTTCTCTCGTAATCCCCAAAGCAAAACAAATTGTAAAATTTGATATATTATTATTTTTATATTTTGTATAAAATTAAACATATTCTTACCGAATTCAACTGTAATAACTCGATAATCTCAAGATTCGAAACGATAACTTATACTTGTATTAACACGTGTCGTGCAGAGATGAAAAGTTTCCCGAAAAGAATGTGGGTCTGGTTGGTTATTTCTAATCCATTCTTAAATTTAAGAATACCTATTGATTGAGAGTATCATGCAAAACAAACAAAATCTAGTGGGTCGCTTACAGAAGGAACTGCTTCCTTTGTTCTTGCATGAGACTTCATTTTTGTATATAGATACAGCTCTATATATATATATATAACTGAAAATATACAATTTGTAATTCATCAAGATGGTACTCAAGATGAAATTTTTGTTGCGGATGATTTTATGTATAATGTAAGGTTATAAAAAATATAGAAGGTAGAGTGTATTTCGTCTGAGAGTCATCGCCAGATTCATCACTAGGGCTGATACCGGCGACTCCTAATCTCAGACGCTCGGTTTATTAGCAACCTCTAGCTTAAGCCAAGAAACGGCACCCATCCTAAAGGCATTTCCGCACGCTGCACGCTTAACCTAAAGATCGCAATTGATCCGTAATTCAAATATTCGTCTTTGGAACTGGTATACTAAGAAAAGACTGGATGTGCTAGCCGCTAGAGGCATTAAAATACTAGCGTCGCGTAGCAGTGAAACGGTGGAATTAATTTAAATTGTTGTCCATGTCGCACACTACCACTCTCCTTGTCTACAGCGCGAATATGTCTGTCCTTGTCGCACGTTGTTGTTCTCCTTGTCTATCGCACAAATATGTCTGTCCTTGTCCTACACTATCGCCCTCCTTGTTTACCGCGCGAAAATGTCTATCCTTGTCGCACGCTGTTGCTCTCCTTGTCTAACGTGCGTATATGTCTATCCTTGTCGCACGCTAGTGTCCTTGTCTAATGACGCTAGACAAGGAAAGCAATAGTGTGCGACAAGGACATTCTTCGATCTATTGAAAAAAAAATTCAACTTTCTATACACACGTATCTCTAAGACAAAACACACATAGAAAGAAAGCGGGGAGTCTAATTTTAAGGAAGCATATCAAAAAATTCGCAAATTATTCCTCTTAATTTCTTCTCGTAATTTATGGAAAAACTTACCTATCAATCTTTAGAAGCAATGGTGGCGCCATCTATCGATAACTCGATGACACTAAAAGCAGAAAATTCTGCTTTTAGTACCATGGAGTTATCAATAGATGGCGCCACCATTGTTTTAAAACTGACGGGTGACAGTTTTTTCATAAATTACGAGAAGAAATTAATTAAAAGGAATCATTTGTAAACAGTTATGGTTGCGTTTCCGATTTTAGAGACTTTTAGCTTGCATTTTATGTTTCGTGGAGTGCAAATTAGTAGCGTGAAAAATTAAAATTAATTATTCCCCTTTTATGGTTACAGAGCGTTTAGTTCCACCGGTCTGCCACAACGCGGCGCTAGTGTTTCTTACCCTGTAGTGATTATGATAATTTAAATTTATATCACAATACTACAAATAAATAATAACTCCGTAATTAATTTTAGTTGTTTATATAAAAATATTATCAATATCACAAAATATATAATTACTAATAATTTAATGAAGATTACATAGTGGAAGTTAAATGACGAATAATTTCTACGAATGAAAGTTAAATAACGAATGAAGATATATATATATAATATACAATATATATAGGTGTCAGTAAACATTTCCATGGAGATAGTAAAATTAATAGCTATTTTTAAATATTCTATTGTTTATACACATCTCGACGGAACGATTTAATTAACATAGATGTCGTTGATCTATATTTTTCGAAGTAGATGTCGCTACAACCCCGTAAAACAGAGAAATTTTTATTTGCGAAAAAACCTAATTTAGCGAAATGAATTGTGAACTTTTGTGATTGTATTACCCTAATTAGACTCTTAGCTTCCTTTTCATATCCCATATGACCCGTAAAATGCAGAAATAAGTGTTTTTATAATTAATTAGTAGCACCGAGCTACCACTAGATGGCGCCACCATGTCCATTTTTTGGCAGTTTGCACTAATTACGAGAAAAACCTATTTAAGAGGAATAATTTGCGAACTTTTTGATATGCTTCCGTAAAATTAAGAACCCCGCTTTCTTTCTATGTGTGTTTTGTCCTAGAAATACGTGTGTGTAGAAAGTTGAATTTTTTTTTCAATAGATCGAAGGATGTCCTTGTCGCACACTATTGCTTTCCTTGTCTAGCGTCAAGGAGGACACTAGCGTGCGACAAGGACAGACATATACGCACGTTAGACAAGGAGAGCAACAGCGTGCGACAAGGATAACAATAAAAAAAATTAGTTTCGGCACTTATCTTAGGGGTGATGCACACGGTGCATGCTTAAAGAAATTACATTCAAATACATAACTTCGCAAGACAAAAAATAAACTACTGCGAATAGATTATATTTCTTGTATATGTTTATGAATCTTTTTGTTTCGTTATTGTCCTTGAATTTTTTGTAATATTATACGTTGTTGAATAAATTTGAAAAAAAACATTTGGAAAATAAGTTCTTTCATTTTTAATATATTTCTTTATTTCAATGAAACGGGAAACATGTCACATTTTTTTTTTTTCTTTCTTCAATTAGAAATAACAAACCTTTAGTTTGGTTAAACAAAAATTTATATTCGTAGTTAATTTGCAAGTGATTAAGCACAACTTCAACGTGTTGCAGTACCGAATAACATTTAAATTGTTTTTGTATTTAAACACATATTTGTCCAAATCAAAAATATTGTTATATTTACTGAAAATGAAATGTTTATATTTATAAACAATAGTGATTAATTTGCAGAATTGTGCTCATCAGAATGTTAAAAACCTAACATCTACCTAACATAACCTATTAGTTCATTTATAATTTCAGTAAATAATGTGTTGATACATTTATTGAATAATGTTCGTATTTAAGATCAAACATGTGCCTCTATCCAATGTATATTTCTTAAAACGAACCTTCTTTCACTCCACTATTTGGAATGCCAGCAATGAATTAGATTTTACATTAAAGCATCAAACTGAATTGAACGAAGAGTCAGACTTGTGTCAAAAGACGAAAAAATTAGTGAAAATTGCGATCTTGGGTCTACCCAATGCTGGGAAAAGTACATTAGTGAATAAACTCATACACAGATCTGTACGTATATTCATATATGTTAGAACAATTTACTTAATTTCATTTTATTTATATTTTACGTATTTTTTAATAATATTTCTTTATTAAAAATTAACAATACTTTTATTTATCTATTTAAGAGCTTTAATTAAAAATAAATATTTTCAATACATAGGTATGTCCAACATCTTCAAAAGTCCATACTACGACACACAAAGCTGAAGCAATATATACAGAAAATGATACTCAAATTGTATTTATGGATACTCCGGGATTAGTAGTACCTAAGGAAATGAAAACTTACAAACTATCAGAAACATTCAAAGATGATCCCAAAAATGCAGTCACTGAAGCAGATGTTATTGGAATAGTACAGGATGTAACTAATGTATATACTAGACATAAGATTAATGATTGTGTACTTGACTACATAAAAAATAAGAGAGAAGATACAGAGCTGTTAATGATTTTAAATAAAGTAGATAAATTAAAAAAGAAGACAGCATTGTTGGAGGTTACAAGAATATTAACAAAAAAGGATTACCCAAAGTTTGATGATGTTTTTATGGTATCTGCACTTAATGGAGATGGAATAGATGATCTAAGGGTAATATATACTGAACATTATATTAAAAACTAATTTTCAATGGTTTTGTATATATTTATATTTAAATATATGTTGTAGAATTATTTGCTCGATTCAGCCAAAGTAGGTAATTGGAAATATGACAAGAAATTTTATAGTAATCAATCAGTTGAAACTATAATGGAACAAACTGTTAGAGCTAAATTAATGGACATTCTTCCATATGAAATGCCATATAAAATAAAAATAATAACAGATCATTTTGATTTCGGTGATGATGGTAGTATTAATGCTTTAGTAACATTAAATTGCCCTAAAGAAAAGTACGTAAAAATTTTATTAAAGGGTAAAGTTAAATGCTTAGCATTTTACGTAGAAAAGGAATTACGTCATGCATTTAGAACTACTGTAATTGTTCGTATAAATGTACAATATATAAAGTCTGTATTAAATCAATAATATTATGAATTTATAAGTGTTTGTTTTTTCTATATATTGTAATTTAATATAATTTATTTGATACATTTAAAATACATAAAATATATATATATATATATATATATTATTAATACAGATATTTAGAATAAACAAATATAATATTTGATTTCACAAAATTTTCTAGTATTTTGTAAAAAATATTGGAAAATATTGTTAAATAAACGATCATATAACATATTATTTATAGTTACCATTAATATTAAAATACGGAAAAGTGAGATCTGTATCCTTTAAATTTTCTTCGATCCATTTATTAGCTTTGGCGTTGAGCTCTTCTGTGAACATATCGTTCCATCCACCACTTCCACCCTTTCTAACAAATATTCCTGCTTTTATCACACCACAGTCTTTTAATTCTGATAAATTTACCATTGGATTATTACGAAAATTTTTTATATTTAAATACTCTGCTAATTCTTTGATTTGTTCTTCAGTATATGTTTTTCCAAGAAATTTAGCAACCTTTTTAATTGCTTTTAGGAAATCCTGAAAATATATGAATAAGTGGAATATTAAAAAACGTTCAATCTTCTCCAAATACTGTATTTTGACTTACATGATGCATTTCTTCATAAAACATGAATAAAACATTCGGATTATTTCTGTTTGTCCATGCTTCTTTCAAATGTTCCCAATACGGACTCCAGTTTGCTAAAAAAAATTATAAACCATAATTTGTGTACTATAAGTTGTCTCAATCTCGTTTTCTTCATTTATATGTAAGTGTGTATTTTAGATTTAATACTTACTGAGGTTATTTTGAAAGTAATCCCAAAATGTTGGAAAATCACCTACGAATCCAAGTGTTTTAATTGACACATTAAGGTGATACCAAGAAATTGCCACATTTTTTGGATTTCTTGCGATATACACTATCTTCAATGAAATAATATGATTTTTCGTAAAATTATCAAACAAAGAATAATACAACTTATTTTTTAAATTATAAGTTTACCTTGCAACCGCTCTTCAAAACATTAGGTAACAAAGAAAATGGAAAATGTGATTTTATGAACCTCTTGGAAGGCATTTTTGCCAAGACTTCGTATCCTGGCTCAGAAAGCGTTTTACAGAGTTCTACCTTAGCTTTATCACCCTCATTCATTTTTATCGTTTCATCTATTACTTCTGGATGATTGAACATACTAAATCTACAAGCAATATTTATAACAACATTAATAAATTGACAATAATATACATATTTATACACTAAAATATTTTTGTTTGACTTTGAATTTTAATTATGAGATTTTAAGTATTAACTGTTGTCACGAGAATGACGTTGTAGTTTTGACTTTTTATTAAAGACTTTATTTCATTATTTCACTAAAGAACCTCGGACAAATTTTCACGTTCTATTTCTTTTCTTAATTGTATAATTACGTGTTATTTGTATGTAATGTTATAATTACAAGGTATTGCACATCGGCGGCAAACATACTATATAATTTTTCACGGATAAGTTATTCATATAATTGGTCCTTAAACATTATGTAAGTGTTAGTATCGTTACACATAGAGACTACTGTTCTATGAAAACTTGCGACAAATTTTTATAGTCGATGTATCGTCGATTAAGATTTGTTTTTAACATTAATCATACTAACTCCAGAAATGGAAATCTTTTTGATAAGAGTTCTGTCCTTGCTGTGTTAAAATCTAAGTCATTTGATAGCAACCAAACTAATTCTTGAGTCCAAGTCGTTCCTAAAGCAAGTAAAAGGGAAATGTTTAAGTTGCAACAAGTACATCATTCAATATTCAATAATAATTGATAATAATAAATACTTTATTACAATCTGTGTAATAACAGATACCTAATAATGGTAGTACTTAATTACATTCTGTTTAATTGATATTTGAATTCAAAAAAATATCGATAATCGAATTATACTAATTCGATAGTATTACGCGGGCAAGCATTTAAATCCTTTATCTTTGATACTTCTGTTTTAAATTATCTGATTGAAAGAGAAGATAAAAAAAATTGAATAATAATAATAATAATATTAGCGATAAAAAGGTAGAAAGGAAACATGTCATGTACCTGATCGAGGATAAGTTATCACCCACGTATCATCTGGCCTTGCCTTAAAATTATAATATTCTTTACCCTCTGTCGTATATCTAAGAGGCAAGAACCATTTTTTGGGACCCACGAGAACGAAACCTGATCTTTCACCCGTAAATAATTTCATCATTTTTTTGGTATCTTCTTCATTCAAATATTCACACTCCGGTGGTTCAAGGGCCATATTTTCGTACTTTTCTCTGCGACAAGATATAAACATTAAATCATAAGAATTGCTTAATATTTTTAATAATAATGAGTAGATGTATTTACAGAAAATTTGAAAATGAAAAAGTGCAGAGAATATAAAAAAATATGTAAAATATGTAAAATATTCAAAGCATGTATATCATTTCCGTGATATTACATTGACACAAGTAGTCAACTACTGAAGGCTATCGCTGTTTTGTTAAAAATAAAATTGTCGCACGTAAGTGCATATAACATAATGGTTGCACTGTTGCAGAAGTGTAATTTTATCAAATAAGAAAGAATCGTCTAGAAATAATCCGTGAAGATGTGTAAATGTATATCAAAGAATTAACGAGTAAAATAATTTTCTATCTCCTCGACTGTATTTATAAGCTTATGAATTTATATAAATATTTGTAGTTTAGTAATTCTTTGCAATTAATAATTTTGTTTCTTGTGCCCTGTCGATTTATTCATTAAAATCTTTGTTAAAGATTTTAGCATTGTTTAATTACGTTGCGGCAATAAAACCGGCCCTACGTTTTAAAATAATTGGTTATCGTCGACTTCTGTAATTATTCTACAATTATTATTCGTCGTTCGGTTAGTTTTTATTTCTTTTTGCGCGTTCGTCATTCAGGACATATTTTGTAATAAGGATTTTGCTCACATTAGTTGAATCTACGACTCCTCTAATCAAATACAAGATAAATGGAAGATCCGCGTGGAACGATTTGTTATATATATGTCGATCATTTGAGACAAATTTCATAATTTTAACTTGCGTGTAAGCTGATTACGCCACGAGGCAATATTCTACTTTATCATTCGAATCAGACGGGATTAAATTATTAAACAAGAGATTACGCGTTCTTCGTTGCATTTCATCACTTTGTCCAATGTTAATTTTGACGAATAACATCGTCATAGAATCATGAATAGATGTTCAAATTCGACGGTATCTGATATTTTATGGTAATTTGCGATTACCATATATATATGTGGTAAAAAATATTAAATAATAAATTCTGTAAATTGTAATTTAGATTGAATATTTCTAAAATTAGGCGTATATCAATTTTTGTTATTAAGACAAGAGTAAAAATGTGAAAAATTTATTTCCACATATAAAAAATTTTTCCTTTTTTGGAGTAATTTAATTTAAAAATGAGCAATTTTTGTTCAATTTTCAACCAGTATGAAATATGAAATATGATTACTTACTGCGATAGTTGCAACGATATTGATACGAGTTTTTGTTAACAAATTAAAATATCGAACAATTATGCTTATTAATATTAAATGATGCTTACGCGACGAAATCGAAGCTACGACTGACACGAGAAAAGTTGCATTTGAATGAGGTTTTCGAAGAGTTTAACGGGAATTGAGGTAACGGACTTTCTCCCAACCAAGTAATCACCTTTCTATTTTTATCAGTTTATTTTTTGATAATCAACTTATTCTTAAATATCCAATTTATTACAGATACTTATTTGATAAGATAGACTATACATAAAGATAAAATTATTTAAAAGAAATTATCTGAATAGCACATGATTTAATTTATTGAAGATAAATAAGTAATTAAATTTTACAGAGATATGCGTATTAAATTACAATTATTGGGGAGATAGTTTTTATTTTTTCTCAATGTAATACTTTATTTGGTATAAGTGACAAGCATTCTGTTTAATTTGTCATTTTAAACTTCCAAGGATAAATTTTAAATAACTTAATTATCACTGCTCACAAAGCTATAGTTGTAATAAATAACAATAAAAACTCTAACGTGCCCTCAAACTAAAATTGTTTTTACTTAAATGGATATAATTTTGATCTAATTACTTTAAATAGGAACTTTTATTTCTTTATAAGTCTAGATCCATATAGATTATCAGTCTTATTTCTTTACTTATGAATGTATAAGCGTAAGAATATCATTTTTTATCTTATTTCATAAGGTAAAAAAATGACAGGTTTTCTTTGGTCGTTAAACTTTTCTTTAAAATTAGGCAACTTTTTAAACAAAAATCGGTACTCACAAAATGTGAATATGAAAAAATATATGTTTTTATATAAAAATATCACATAATGTTAACTTAGAAATTTAAATTGAATATTCCTATGGTGGAAATTTTAATATTTAAGATCTAATGTTATATGATATTTCTGTACGAAAATAAGTATTAATATTTAAAAATAAGTATTTTTAAATATTTTAAACTAATGAATATGATTTAATGAGAAAGTTGTTACTTTTTAACTAAATTAACAAGTTTATTAACAACTTTCTAATTAAATTTATTAAATTATGTTCATTATTTAAATTTAATTGCGTTCATAATTTAACAAGGAAGTTATTAATAGTTTTCCGGTCCCAAGATATTTTCAAAAACTGGCAAATTTTCGTTTTCTGGAATTAATCTGTCATTAGTAATTGCAATTTTAACTACATCAATATCGGTAGATTTCGTCACTTCTTTTCCATAATTCTTATCAGAATTACATGCTTTATCTGTCGATTCAATCAAAGAAATATTCTGTTCTAATTTGCAAAGATTTAACACAGTCTCTTCCTCAGTCTTTACTGATATATCACCATTCTGATTTTGTAGAGAAACTGGAGACACGGAATTTGTGATATTTCCAGTCTTTAGTTCTGCAGTTAATTCTGTTACGTTATCGAACGATATAGTCCTTTCTCTGCTATTTAAAAGCCTTTTCAAATCTGGATTTGCCAAAAATGGTTTGCATCGTTTAGTGTGCATTTTCATATTATCTAAACGATTGAAAGGTTTGCTACACCCGGGGCAATGGAATCTATAAATAAATATAAAAAGTCTGTTACATCCAGAGTAAGAATCTATAAATAAATATACATACTAAACGATTATTTTCATATTATCCAGACAATTGAAAGATTTGTTACATCCAGGGCAATGGGGACCTCCCAGTCATTAGTGATAATATTCAACAAATTAAAAGGCCATTAAGAAACGTACCTAATTTTACTATGCACTGCCATATGAGCAGCTAAATGAGATTGTTGACCAAACGATTTTTCACAGACATTACATTTGTACTTTCTGATACCTTCATGCTTCAAAAGATGTTCTTTTAGTATTTGGCTACTCTTATACACATTTGGACATAGAGTACATTTATATTTTGCTGCAGCATGAACCTATAAACAAAATTTTTTGTCTTGTTATAATTATGTTCTTAATCAGTAACTTATTAATTGATTATAACAAAACATGTCTTACATTTTGATGATTGTATAAAGCTTTTCTTGATTTGACACATTTTCCGCATACATTACACACGTAATCTTGCATGTGAATATTTTTATGATGCATTTCTAATGCTTCTGCGTTAGATAAATAAGCAGAACATAATTTACACATAACAGCTTTATCCTTGTTATGTACAATCATGTGTGCGCGTAATCTAGTTTTTGAGTAAAACTCTTTCCCACAAATTTTGCAGCTAACATCCTATAATTTTTACAAAAAGGATAAATAAAATTCGGTAACTTAATATATTATTTAATACATCAAACAATTTTATAGATACCTTTAGTAGTTTGTGAGTAGCCCTATGGTAACTTAGCGTTTGTCTACTGGAACCTGCAAAGTCACAGAGTTCGCACTTGTATGGACGCGCACCTGTATGAGTATTAATGTGTTCTTCTAATAATATAGCAGTTACATATCGTTTTTCACACAAATGGCACTCGAACGGACGTAATTTCAAGTGACATTTTCTGATATGGCAACGAACATTGCTAACAGTAACTGTAGCAAAATCACAAGCTTTGCATTGATATGGTTTCATTTGTAAATGTCCCCAAATATGTACCTATAAGAACATGATTTCAAGATTTAAATAATCCTTCACATGTAATAAAAATAATTTTTTAAAACTTACTTGACACTTATCCATTCTAAGATAGAGATTCCCACAAATATTGCAGCGTATTTTTTTTTGATCCGCTACCGTTATATTTCTTTGTACTTCTTCCGAATTTATCACTGACATATTCACCACGTAATAAGTTTCAATGATTTGTTTCTGTTCATCACTTATTAATTTGGAAATTTTACCAAACGGTCTATTTTTACTTTGAGTCCCACTAAAACTATTTTGATTGTGTCGAGATAATGAATGTTCATTGAGAATATTGCATTCTTCATTTTTGATATTTTCATTGATACTTTCATCTATCCCAATACAAACTTCTGTACAATCTTCCTGCATCGTCTTTGGATTTGATACTTTATTAGAAGAAGATTTTATAACAGCAATACGATTTTGTTCTGTGAATATTTCAGACTGTTGATTATTATGAACAGAAATAATTTCTATATCAGAATTATTGTCATGTACTGTTATTAAATTAGTCTTACTATCTTCAGTTTTTTCAGATTCTTCTGCCAGCAAACTTTCATTCCTCATTAAATTTTCATTCTGTTTAAGAGAAGAAGTATTTTCTGCTTCTCCTTTTTCTTCTTTTGAAGCCAATATTGCTTTACTTTTTACAGAACAGTCTTCTGTATTGTTCAAACAATTGCCAGGTTTCTCCATGCATTCATTATTAGATTTTATTTCTGGTGATTTATGAATCACTATATGAGCTTCATTGCTTTTAGTAAAATCTATATTCGAGGGTGTATCAATAACCTGTTCCACATCGATTTGAGATGGCGAAGTCATAACATCATTGATCACCTTATTGGAATTATCATTATTACAAATAACAGGTAGGCTACTTCTTTCGCGTTCATTGTTCAAATTTTTGTTTCTTTTATTATTATCAAAATTATCACTCCTGTTTGTCAGAGAGAAATCAGTTTCGCAACGGACCTTAAAAAAACAATCATTTCGGATTGTTCCTCTCATCTTCTCGAATTTACTTTTCTGTCCTCTTTTACATCGTGGCTGGCCTGGTTTGATACCAATATCCTTCTCATCTTTTTGCGACGACCTATTTGTTAACTTTGTACGAATTGCAGACTTTTTTATAATATTATTTTTTAAATTCCTACGTTTTAAACTACCAATGTTATGTTGATCATTTCCTGGGATTTTTTCATATAAAGTTACATTGCTTAATTGTACTGTTTGTGTAACTGAATAATTATTATTAGTGGAATTATTATCTACGAGATTAACACTTTTCTTTTTCCTTTCAGTCTTGTATGTGTTATCTTCAGAAAGACAATTTTTTGTACTCTTTAAATTGTCAGGTGATGAAATCTTGACTTTCCATTTGGTACCATTCCTTGATCGGACAGTGTTCTCCTTATCTGATTCTACATCACTGTCTCCCTGGCACTTTTCCTCTCTTGTATTTTGACTCTGTAAGATAAGAATAAAATATTTTCAATATTTTATTTATATTTAAACCTTTAATAATATAACTTTCTAACATTTCTAACAAGTTGTATAACAGTGTTATAGACATACAATAAAAGAAAAGAATGTAAAATACACATGATGTTCCGAAAATATAATAAATGTTTTTTCATACACAACGTTTTAGATTTTATTATCCTCTATCTTTAATATTGATTATTAGTATAATAATCTAATAATTAATATTAATTGTGATAATAATTAGATGAACATAATTAAAAACATGTGTATACATATATACATAAATATAATATTCTATAGAAATATAATTTTTTAGATTCTAGTCTATATTCCATGCTTTGAAACTATTAAATGCAAAATTTCTGTGTAGACCCTAAAATCATCCGAAAGTTAAATATATGTCTTTGCCTAGTTATAAAAAAAAATATATTTTCTCAAACAATAATTATAAACACGTGCAAGATTTTTGATAGTATATCAAGTTACAATAGCTTACAGCTTTCTGAGCAAATCCTTTTTGAGCAAGATGACAGCGCTCATAAAAATCACATAAGAACTCCAGTGTACCCAAACACTGCATACAAACAATCTGCGGTAGTCCATCATTTTCTTTTATCTGAAACAATAAAAAGAAATTTCCATGTCCAAAAAATGAATCACAAACCTTGCATAGAGGAAGCTCAACTTTTTACAAGAAGGTAAATACCCCAATTCGGTATAATAATTGTGTCAATATAGTTTACAATAAAATGAAACTAGATTTAAATAGATTTAAATTTAACAGTAACATATTACTATCTTTATTATTTCAGAATTTTACAGAAGTATTATATTAGTAACAGAACAAACCTTGTTGAATCATATTTTTTATGTACATGCAGGATGAAAATAAATTGCCATGCAAAATAAGTTAGAAGTGGTATGAAGAAAAATAAGATTGAAAATCAAATAATTAGCGGTTCCAAAAATATCGTACCTTTATTGAGAAAAATTGTAGAATCCTTAAACAAATGTATGCTTTTTTTCTTTATTGTCGAAAAGTCGTTATATACGCTAACTCATACTGCACATTAATAACATTAATGTTTATCTTTATCAAGAAATATACATACATACATACATACATACGCACACATGCACACAATATATACATATATAGCATACATATTAACCATTGGAAAAATAAATTGGTTTAACAAACGTCTTGTACAAATAATTATTATACAATATCTTGCACAATGTATTATATAATATCTTGTACAATAATTATTGCTTATCACTTATATTATCTGAGGAAAGAATGTAAATGTTAGATGTAATATCGTTCACATGACTTTATTAACAATTCTCATGCGAAATAACTTTTTTGCAAGGAAAACTAATGGTCATAGTTCATGCATAATTCTTTGTGCTCTCATCTCGAAAACATGATAGACAGAGCGTTTCACTTTCTATCTAATACTAAAATGGAGTTACATATACTGAATATTTTGAATGAAATAATAACAAACATTATCAATTTATAATTATCATTAACAAATTTCCATATAAAATTATTAAATTCTAAGTAAAAAATAATGAAAAACTGCATGTCATAGTTACTCTTTTTATCACTTAACAATTATTTTTCTTTTAAAATATTCAGTATAGTTTCTACATTATTATTAGGATTAAATCAGATAGTTTGAGCACAAAGAATTATATTTGATTTCCTTCTAAAGGAAGATTAATGCTATACTCAGAGTATCATCAACGATTTTTTCATTCATCAATGCTCTTGAGTAATACATATAAATAACATATATTGAGTCGACCAAGGCACTATTTTTCTAACAAATCACATAATATACTTTCTTAGATAATTTATCGTACGCGCTATCCTTGTAGCGAAATATTTATCAAAAACAATAGTTTACTTAAATCTAAACTCGTTATCACCAATCAATTACAATAATTTTTCTGAATTTTGAACTTTCTTATAATGAATCATGCTTTTGTTCTGAATCTTCGTTTATTTATTATATTTATAATACATAGTATTATATATAAAATAGAATCGAAAATAGAATAAAATACACTTTATACATTTAAAAGTTTTGAAATTCTTCTAAAAACAGTCATGTAAAAATACATAGAAAATATTCTTTTTCACTTTTACACCCTTTTTTCGGAGTTTTTAACTTTGGAAGCCCTGTACTCACATAAATTTTTTTTTATGTAAATTAATTTTTCTTAGAAAGCTAACTGTGCGATAAATATGCAAATTTTCCGCAAAAATGTATCCAATATTTTTTGGCTTCCTTACAATTACATTTCAATTGTCGTTTATTTTCTATCTTTTTGTTAAATCTTACCCCAATATTCCGTCATGTTTCATAGTTTGTCTTTATTATAGCTTTGGTAAATTAATAATGTTCCAAGTGCAAAAATATTTTCTAATATAATATATGTAAATGGAAAAAATACTTAATGGATATCAGTAGTCTCTTAAATGCACGCTTGCTACATTATGTACAAAACGACGGTTAACTTATTGTGATAAAAAAAAAAAAAAAGAAGAAGAATACGAGCGATGAAAGAGGAAGTAAATTGATTTATCTCTATTGCTATTATTCACCTGGTAACATACATTGCCTCAAAATTTAAAAGTAAAACTAATCAATATTTTATGATTGACATAATTGAATTTCTCGTGATTAAAGAGAATTATATTTGCTTTTTACTTTTAATTCTTTCAGCAATATATTTACAATCGTTTAAAGCATCAAATGATTAACGTTCTATTGACTAAGAGTCGATAAGTCGAAAAAATATATCTTTTATAAAATCCCAGTTCGCTCATGAATTAAGTTAGTCTTAGAAAAATATGTCAGTACCGTTATTTCTCGTTGCACGTAGTAGAAGAAGCCACGTCGCCACTAAAAGCGTTTTTCTGTTTGCTATTACTAGTCTTTTTTTCTTCAAAATGTCTTTTTCTGTGTACCTTCATGTTATCACGCCTGTTGAATTTTCGTCCGCACTCCGGACAAGCATGCTTTTTTTCACCATGCACGTGCCGGTGCGCAGCAAGATGACTAGCTTGAGCAAATCTTGCACCACACTTTTGACAAATGTGTTTCCTCAGCCCCTCGTGCTTTAATAGATGTTCATTCAGGAATGCTTTCGATGCATATCTATTGTTACAAACATTACATACAAATGGTTTAGGATTCGAATGTTGTAACACATGAGCCTTATACTTGGACGCGACTTTGAACGTTTTACTACAAATTTCACAGGTATAAGTAGTCGCGTGTCGCGTTTTAATGTGCTCATTCAAAACTGAAAGACTCGAATATAGATTGTAACAAAATCGGCACCTGAAGTTACGACGATTTTTTAAATGTACACTAGCTATATGACTTAATAATCTCGTACGGTACGGGAATACCTTGCCGCAATATTCGCAAGCTAAATTCTGCGGTGGTAAGTGTGATTTCATGTGGATTTGTAGCGATACTTTGTGGTGATAACTCTGACCGCAGTCCGTACAAGAATAAGGTCTCACACCCTTGTGCACATTGTCGTGCTCCATTAAATAAAACTTTGACTTAAATCTCTTTGGACATTTTGGGCATTGTATCGGCCTAGGGTTAGTATGTGAACATCGAATATGCTTCATTACATCAGATTTGCATACGAATTTCGCATTGCATAGGATACAAGTATACTGTTTAATACCAAGATGAGTCTTTACGTGAACCATACATTTGTCTTTGCGTTCGTAGAATTTACAACATAATTTACAAGAGTATCCATTTTGATTATCCGTGACAATATGCTCGACATTGTCGTCGACACGAATCTCTTCTCCGTCAATCCTAAAAAGTTCTTCTGGGTTTTGAGAGGCTTGCCATTTTTGCTCGAATTCAGCAGAGTCCTTCAATTTGGTCGAACTGCCATTCTTCAAGCTACTGTTAATAATGGTATTTATTATACTATTTACTTCTTCACAACTTTGATTTTGTAAAAGACCAACGATTGCCTTATCCACTAAGCAAGAACCTTGATCCGGAAATACTCGCGCTCGGACAGTAGCTATATCGTCGCTTTCCTTCTTACATAATTCTACAGTAAAACTGATATCTTCGATGTCGCTGGTTTGATTTCTGGTTTCTTTGACAGAAACTTCGATGTTTGGGGAGTTCGACACGATACTGAGAAGCTTATTCAATGCTGATGTTGGAATTTGAATAGTATGTGGATCTTCCTGTTTTTCAACCAGGTTATCACCGTTTTCATTGGAATTATTACACGGACTAACAGTTATTTCTGTGGCAGTATTGTCGTGACTTCTAAGTCTATTTGCGATTGGTATATCAATCGTTGCATCATTTATTACAATTGTTTCTGTACTCTGTCTACTCCTAAGCCATCGCGTAGGGGTTGTTTCAGAATTTTGAACAATTTGTACATTCTCAATATTGTCTTCGGTTGTACTTTGAACACTATTTTGATCGTTTGTACCTTCTTCATTGCCTTTTATTTGTTGTTGACTTCTTAAATTTCTTTGAACTTTTGTAGCTGTTTTTAGAACACGTTGCTCTACTTCTTTAATTTTTTCATCAGTTGAAGAATTAAGATTATTGTTGGTTTCATTGTTACTATCGTTTGTAGATGTACTTGGTGCACTTGGTGTATCTTCAGTCTTTACTTCAGCCTGGAGATAGATTGAAATAAAAAGTAGAAGTGGGTACCAGAAATTCACTAGTTTTGTTGAAGTAAATGAATTTAATCTGGTATTTATGGTATATGAATACAAGTTTTTATTATAAATACAGATGTATAAAAACCTTTATATTTAATAAAAAAAAATTACAATATTTTGATTTTAAAAATTTCTTTTAACCAAAATACCAGATAATGGTTGTCAATATAATTTAAGTTTCAAAGAAAAAAATGAGCTATTGGCTCTGGTATATGCATCATAAATGAGCGGTAGAGCTGTGTATTAAATTTGAATACGAACTTACAATCTCTGTTAAGGGTGGTAGATTGTATCGATCGCGTAACACTTGTTGGGTGCGAAGACACTCCTCTTGGAAGTCGCAAACGAATTCGAGCTTGCCCAGACATTGAACACAGATCGCCTTGGGCAGAGGATCCCTTTCATCTATCTGCGATTCAAACAAAATATCTAAATATGTACTAAATATATGTAATTTTTAAAATCTTAATTGCAAATCTGATTCTGTACAATTTTTAATTTGAATTGAGAAATCATATCTTATCCTGTTGAAGGATAATGATGAATATACAAAAAATTTAATTTAAGCCCTACCGCTCTGCAGATACACCATTTTGAAAAGTAATCTGGTACTCACTCTATATTGCTAACATCATTGCTTATTGCTATAGCGCGCAAATATAATAAGATTTATAATCATTTACAAATATTAAAATAAATATACGTTCATATAAAAATATTCGATGTAAAATTAATGATTACTTTCTTACGTTTGCCTTTATTAAAAAAAATAAAGACACCTGACAAATGAACTTTTCTAAGTCCAAAATTATTTTTTTTTATTAAACAAATTTCAAGAATAAATCATATTCACAAAATAAATAACAAAGTTACAAAATATTTTATCTCAAAAATGCTATAAAACAATATTCAATATTTAACAACAAATAATCATGTGCAAATTCTCGTGTATAATAAAATATGTATGCGATTGCAAACATACATTTCTGCGGGCGTTACAAATAATTATTCAAAATGTTACTTACAAAATTATAAAGCCCAAATAAAGTTTGATACTCGTACTTGGAACAATAATACTGAATTCAAAAAATTTCTCCTCCGAATCTGATATAAAATGTAAAAGAAAACTGTACTAAAACTACGAATAAAAATAAAAATTAATGGTAAGAGAGAAAGAGAGAGAAACGTAATACATCAAACAAAGGAAAGAAAGAGTATCTCTTCTTCTTATGCTCTTCTCCCCTTCGGCCATTTTTCTAACCCCCTCCTCTAACTACAAACTAGGGGCCCGGACCCCATGACACACCTCTCTTTGTACGTTTGTACTTACCAGAATGTTGATTTTAGTATGAATCTTCAGTCCTAAAAATCGCTTGGTGCCTTCCTCGCCGAACACGTCAATATATATACTCTCATACTGGCCACAGAGGCGACAGATCTGCGCCTCCTCTTTCCTTAACTCCATTTTTGTTTATATGCCTGTGAAGGCTGCCTGAATACGCTTTCGACTACTTGATCACAAATCATGCATGAAAACCGGTGCTCGCAGTATTTTCCCGACCCGATCCCCGTATCACAAGCCACTCGTTTCAACGATGTTACAACCTCTGAGCTCGAAGTCCTCGCCGACGAAATAAATAGAAAGAAATGAAACAAAAGACAAAATTCTAACGTTGGCGTTACTACTCCTTGATCTGGCACGGGGATGCAGCCGCGTTTGGGCCAGACCAGCATACGTTCACTTCCCTTCCCCGCAACAGCACCGTCGAACGAATTCTGACCAATCAGCGATCCTCTTTCCGCGTTATACGCTCATCGCATTTATGATTGGTCGCTGCTATCGCGGTTCAACTTAAACCGCTGTATACGAGCTAATGGTAGATTGACAAAGTGATTGAAAATTTTGACTTTTTTTTTCCTCCTTAGGTTTTCTTTGCACATTTTTCTATCTTTTCATCTTTTGACAGTAAGTAATTAAATGTAGCATTGCATATTTGAATATCTGTAATTAATGTTTCTAAAATATATATGCGTGATAATATTTATGTAAATACATTTAATTTATAATGTTTCGCGATTCATGTTTAGTTATCTATTTTTCGAATAAACACGTTCTATAATGCAGTAATTACGCTTATATTTTTATTTACAAGCTTCTTTTCTTTTTTGTTTAATATATTGTTCATAAAATATGAGATAAAATTATATTCATTATAAAATTATATTCAATATAGTGCCATGTGAAGAACTGTACATATTGCGTTGTTGCGATATTAGGTGCGATTATTAAATTCAGATCAAAGGAATAAAATAACATATATTATATATGTAACTGAGTATGAGCAAGGAAATTCCATGTTTAAATTTTGGTGTTGTGCTTTCGTAATATTTTCGGATTAATTTATGAAGTAGAGAGGTTAAGTAATGACAGAAAGGTACATACATATCTAACATGTGATTTTCTTGTATGTGTACGCAAAAAGTTTTGTGATAATCGTATGAAATTGAATATATTCACAGGTGTTGATTTATTTTGCATTCAGTGTACAATATTGTAATTATTAGTCGTAAATGACAAATTTATTAAAATTATTAATTTAAAAAAAAATTTAATTTATAAATAAAAAATTACTGTTTTATGAATTATTATTGCAGATTGATGAAGCAATGAAAACTCTTTCTCATATCTTTCAAAGAGCGAAACATTTATGTGTTTGTTTTATAAAGTATGAACATTAATTTATTAAAATAATATACGAAGAAAAAAGTTAAAAAATGAATCCAAATGACTCTATAATTATATGCGAAGCAACTCCAAAGTCAAAGAAGAGAAAGGCATCTTCTAAAATAAAAAATGTGCAAAAAAGTACGAAACAAACATTTTATGAAAGTCCACTGAAATATATTCAATTCAGGTAATAAATTAAAATGCAAATGTGATTTATGTAATATGAATATAACATCTAACTTTTATCTGTTTGATAATTATAGTAACAAGAGAAGAAGACAAACGCAAAAAAGATTAGTTAGTAATACTAATCAAGTCTCTAACAATAAAAAAGATCTTTTTCTCTTTGGAAAGGAGTCCTTACAAGACAGCATTATTATTTTAAGCGATAATGAAAGTGAATCAAATAACAAAGGAAATGAAATTAAGTCCAACCAGGAAACAAAATCGAGAAAGAGATTTTTAGATCTGTCAATAGATGATGAACAAATTTCTGTTTGTGATTCAAATGAAACTGTAAATCAAAAGAAAAATGTGACAGAAAAATCTCTAAGAAAGAAAAAGAAAATAGGCATTACTGCATTATCAGAAAATAATTTTACTTGTCCTGCAATATCTGATACAATAGATTTGGAAGTTACAACTCTTGATTTAGATGATGAAAACATAGGTAAAAGACACGTTTATTATAAAATGATTATCACAAATATATTATTGCAATTTAATTTTTCATAGCTCCAGTATCATCAAATTCTGTGAATCAAGTATCAGATGATATTGTTGTGGTGTGGTCATCTACAAAGACTGTCCCATCATCTGCAAACACTGTTCTGGCATCTACAAAAATTGTTCCAATATCTACGAAAGCTGGTTCACTACCTACAAAAACTGTCCCAGTATCTATAAGAACTATTCCAACACAAACTATTCCAGTATCCACAAAAACTGCTTCAGCATCTACAGAAACTATTTCAGCATCTACAAAGACAATTTCAATATCTACAGAAACTGTTTCAACATCTACAAAAATTCTATCGCCTGCAGAAACTCTTGCATCTGTAAATCAATCAAAAGTGGAAACTATAGATCAGGAGAAGAATGATAGAATTTTTATGATAGATAATTCACCAAACCTAAAAAATCTTAATTGCTTGCAATATAATGAAAATACATTGTGCATTGAAGATATTGGAAAGAATGATGAAAAAGACAAAGGTTTAAAAGAAAAAAACACTGTTTTACCTTTCAGCAAACGTGGAATGAAACTTCCTAAAGCTCAGAATATAAGCAAAAATATTCTAATGAGAAAACCAAAGGCAACTCAAAGACTAAGGAATTTTAGACAAGTGTCAAACTATACTACATCTACTATGTGTACTACATATAACACAATTAGTACATCTAATACATCTAGTACATCTAGTACATCTAGTACATCTAGTACATCTAGCACATCTAGCACAACTACTGTGTCTAGCATACCTTTACCTAGTGCACCTTTTCCTACACCTTCAATACCTTCAATATATAATATGCAAACTGCATATGAATATTTTAACTTATATGGTTCATCTAATTCTGGATTTCAAACTAATTTTAAATCTGGCTTTGAATTAACTTATCCTCAGTTATCTACAGTTGGATCATCTGCATATCAGCTACCTAATAAGCTCCGAGAAATAGTTATTGATGGCAACAATATAGCTATGTCGTATGATAATTTTGATTTTTAAGAGACCATATATATTTTATTTGCGTATTATAATTATATGAATAGTAAAAATTTCGTTTTCTAGGTATCGAACTAATAAAATATTTGCGGAGGAAGGAATCAAGATAGTTGTAGAGTATTTCCAAAAGAGGGGTCATACTGTAAAAGTATTCGTACCTCATTATAGAAGATCACCTGCAAATCATCCATTACTTGAAAAGTTACATACAGATGGAATAGTAATTTTTACACCAAGTCGTTTCATCGGTGGTAAACGAATAACTCCTTATGATGATCGGTAAATTGTTTTCCTTCTTAATCATTGCGAGAATGTTTTTATAAAGTAGTATTATATATTTATGTTATTCTGCAACATTTTATAAAATGGTATTCTTTATCATTTTCAGATATATATTGGAATATGCAACAATGTGTGGGGGTGTTGTAGTTTCTTTAGATCAATACAGAGATTTATATCTGGAAAAACCAGAATGGCGCGATACAATCGAAAAGAGATTATTAACTCCAACATTTGTAGGAAATTATGTTATGTTCCCTGAAGATCCTCTAGGGAGAGGTGGTCCTACGCTTGAAGAATTTCTAAGATACTGAATATAAAAAGTAGGAAGGAGACAATGTAAATAATTAATTTTATTTATGCAGATAAATTTTTGAAATTTCTTTTATTTTATTTTTTTTATTATATAGCACAAATATTTTTGGTAAGGAGCATACACTCATTATAAGAATATAAATATGTACAGCCATATATATTTATTATTTACACGAGTATACAAAACATTTTCGATAAAAAATATTATCATAAAAATTTATATAACATTTAATTTTAACGATTACTTAATAATAAATTACAGTACAAAATATTATATAGTAATATGAAAAATAATTGATTAATTTAATCAACAAAAGAAAGCAGCATTTTTTTATCATAAGAATGTTTATATTTGTTGATTATTTTCCAATAATTCATCTGTTATATGTAAAGTGCCTAAATAAAAGTTCATATAATGAGATAAAATTATCGTACGCTTAAGAACAATAAAATGGAAAAGAAGATTTTTGTTTCTAAACGATTAAAATAATATTTCTGTATTTAATATACAAAATAGTATACAAAATAATTTAAATAACAAATAATTATGTAAACAATATTTTATACACAACTAAAAAAGTAGAAATATGTGAATATGAAAAAAATTGTTTGAATTCTTAAAAAAATATGTATTTCATAATTGTTCATTGTGTTCTACTTACTTATATTTAGTATTAAACAAAGCGTTATTTTTTTAAACATAAAGAGATTCATTTGTTTACAATCTTTAATTGGAAAATTCAAAATTTAATGAATAAAATCACTTATAAATTTACTGACTAAGACTAAATGTTAATTGCAATATATATATATAAATTAGTTCTTTGGTGATATAGACTCCCACATGGGTTTCCAACACCATTTACGAGATTTACGAATACTGTCCATATTTTCTTGCGCTGTTTCACGTGCTAATCGTTGCATTGGGTTTTTATCATCAGAACTATATCCTGAATTTGATAATACTGCTTCGTGTTGAAAAGCAGAAGTTACATCTGGAAAAGAATGTTTTATACATTTTGTCACTATTTTATATAAGAAATCATATATAGAAGAAAACTTTAAAAAAGAAAAAAGAAAACAATTACTTGCTTTGGCGAATAACTTCTCTAAGACGTACTGATCATCTTCAATTAAATTAAGTTCTGTTGAGGAACGTTCAAGACGTCGTCCAATTAAATGTGAGACACGTTCGCCTTCAAAAATAGCCGAAGTAATATGCTCTTCTGATCGTGAACTTTTTTTTTTTCTTTTTCTGGAATGTGTTTTATTTATTTTTGACGATGTATCTTTATTCGTATTGTACGAAACTGTTTCGTTACTTTTATTTAAACCTTCAGATATATTAGGCTCACTAGGTAGATGTTGTATGATAGCTTCATTTGAAGTTTCATCTATCTTAGTATTAGAATTTAATTTATTTGTTAATATATGATCTTTACTTTCAGAAGAAGGTGTATCATTTCTTTTATGAAAATTACCGTCGTTTTTAACATTTTGTTTTGTTATATTATTTATATATATTTGATTATTGTCTTTTAAAACATCTTGGTCGATATTGTTATTATGGCAATTTGAAAGACAATGACTCTCTGAAGCATTCACTATTTGTACTATAGGTGTAGAGTTTGAGGTATTCTGACTTATATTTTTACTAAGCGTAGCTGCTAGTTTCCGCATTTTTTCAATTTTATTAGTTGAAAATTTGACAGGCGAAGCGACTAATTTAGACTTCCGGAATAATTGATCAGTCTCATTAGAATTATCAATGGATTCATTAAAATTAAAAAGTTCAACTAAATCGGAAGTTCTAAATAATCTACGTTGACTTGGATCTTCTAAAACTTTATTTGCAAGAAGTATTTTAAAAATTTGTCTGTGATACATCTAAAACGAAACAAGATATGATATCATTGTAAATATTACAAAATATTCAGAGAAAAAGAAAAACTTAAAATTTCACCTTTTCTTCAATAGTACCAGCAGTGATAAGTCTATAAATAGTGACTTTTTTATTTTGTCCAATTCTCCATGCACGAGCTCTTGCTTGAGCATCAATTGCTGGATTCCAATCTGGATCATAAATAACCACTCGATTTGCTCCAGTCAAATTAACACCCAAACCTCCAACACGCGTAGTTAATAAAAAAACAAAATATGATGGATCCTGTATAAAATATAAGAAAATTTAAAATATTAATAAAATTTCTCTATATATACATATATATATAAATACCTTTCTCTATATATACATATATATAAATACCTTGTTGAACAAGCGAATTGTTTCTTGTCGCTGTGACATAGAAGTAATTCCATCCATTCTTAAATAAGAGTATTCTTCGCTTTGTACTAAAGATTCTAAAACATGCATCATCTGCAAATCAAACTTTGTTATGTATTTTTACATATTTATATATTTTTATAAACAATTATATAACTTATTTACTTGTCTTCCTTGAGTAAAGAGTAGTACCCTATGTCCTTGTTTTTTCCAAATTTTGAGAAGAGATCGAACCACGATCATTTTGCCGGAGCGTTTCCAATATCCAAATTTTTCCAGTGCTTCATTTGATACATCAATATCCTCGTCTGAATCCTAAATTCACAAATCTAATTAAATACAATGAATGAACAACGGTGCTGTAGAATATAAAATTATGAACTTACAACTGGACTCGTATAAAGAAACAAATCAGGATGATTACATATTTTCCTGAGAGCTGACAATGCTACAAGAAGGCGAGCTTTATATCTTCTACTTTCTGAATGATTTTTTTCATGCAAAATGAAACTAACATCTGCAGAACGTAAATATTCTTTGTATAATTTTTTTTGTTCTTCCGTTAAACTGCAAAATAATATCTAAGAAAAATATGAATTAAAATACGAAATAACGAATTATTATGAAATACTGCAATATGATACGGACCTGTTCATTCTTTTCTGGTAGATTAAGATGATGTTGTACATCATTTTTTGTTCTTCGGAGCATATACGGCGTAATAGCATCTCTAAGCATTGTAGCAACTTGAAGCGCAATGGCTTCTTGTAGGGGAGAAGCATTTGTATATCCTCCGCGAGTTATAGGAGTTGCGCAATGCTCTAAAAATGCAGGCAAAGTGCCTAACTTCCCAGGTAGAATAAAGTCAAATAGGGACCATAGTTCTTTTAAGGAGTTTTGCATGGGACTACCAGTTAACAGAAGTCGGTGTGGTGTAGAGAATTGTTTTACTGCTTTGCTAATCTACAACGATAACATTATAATCATTCTCATATATAATTATGAAAATATCATAGAGTAAAAGTAACGAACTACCTTTGCCTGTGGATTTCTTATTTTATGACCTTCATCGAGTATGACATAATGCCATTGATTGGCTAGAAGTAAGTCTTTGTGTATGAGCATACCAGAATAAGAAGTAATTAGTACACCATCAGATTTTAAAGAGTGCATCAAATACTCTAAATTACCTGTGGATATTTATTAAAAATGTGAAAGTAATAAAATTAATAATGGATAATTTTATTTTTACCGTTATAAGTTCCACATTGATGTAGAATAACTACTCTTAAAATAGGCCACCATTCGTGAAAATGCTTCACCCATTGTTCCATTAGAGTAGCTGGACAAACAACTATAGTTGGTCCTAAACCTCTAAATCTGTGAATAAGTAATAATTAATTCAACAAATAGTTGTAAATAATTAATAACCAATGGAAAAATATTTACCTTCCACCATCAGATAGTAATTCACTACAATCTAAACCTGCAAGAAATGCAATTACTTGAACAGTTTTTCCCAATCCCATTTCATCACCTAGTAATCCACCTAAACCACGAAGATGCAATTCCCACAACCATTGTACAGACACTCTTTGATATCTAAAAAAAATCAATCATATTTATTTATATACACACAGTACATATATAAAAATTACTCATGATTATTCGTACTTATATAATTTTTTCCATATGCATTGTGGAACTTTAAATAAATTATCTACTTTGTGCAATGATTCATCCTTTGGATAACCACTTTTCTGCACCCTTTCTCTATAGATTGCTTCATTTCCATCATCCAAAACTAAAAATCATATAATTCTCTATTAATGAGTATGACAAATTATAATAATTTTAAAATAAATCATGGTTACCTCTTTTTGTACGAATGAATCTGTTAAGAGATTTCCTTTTCTTAGATGATCTCCTTTCATTTTCTATAAAATTAAAAAAAATATATACTTTATGAAGAAATAAAGAAATATTGAATTGTAACAGTTAATGACAATATTTACCTGATTCAATTTGTTCATCACTTGGTACATATTCACTTTCAGAATCACTGGTTACATCTACAGTTTTAATGTTTGTTGCATTTTTAGTCAATGTTTCTTTAATATTATCTTTGGAAGCATTACAGAGAATTAATTCATTGCTGGAATGTTCGATCTCTTTGATAGAATTTTCAACTTGATCAGATTTTCTATTTTCTGTTTCATAATTGATATCGTTCTTCTTATTTAAATTTTTTGATTGACCAAATTCAGGAACCAATTTTCTTTTGTTAGCTTTGATTTTTGTTTTCTCTTCTGTTATTTTAAGTTCTTTAGAGCTAGTATTTGAAAGTTTTAATTTTTTAATTGACGTTACATGATGATTTTTATGCTCAGGTACCTTTGAATCTTTTTTCAACTGTTTTTTTTGTTTAGCAAGTTCAGCCTGTTGTCGAAGGTACTTTTCAAGATCAAGTAAATGTGAAGTTTTATTAAATGTTCTAAAAAAGAAATATTAAATTTAGTTACTATTATTTTCACTTATGATTATTCTATTAATGCTATTTACCCCTTAGTTTTTAACAAATCAGACTGTTTTTCAATTGCCTGAAATGGTGTAATTTCTCCAGTTTGAACTTGTTTTTTCAATTCTGTTTGTTCTGAACAATCTATAGTATCAGTTTTATTATAATTGTTTATTTTTTTGGCATTATTTTTTGTTTCTACATTCAATTTCACAAGATTCTCAATTTGTTTCGACGCTTCATAAAGAATGCTCTCCTCACTTCTTATGGATAAAACCTAATAACATTTCTTCATTACTAACAGTGTAATAAAAATCAATTAAATGTCACATTACTTATTGTATATACTGCATTCATGGTGCACATTCAACTTTTCAAACATTATAATTGTAAGTAACATATGACATAAATCACAAAAGAAAGAAAGTAGGAAAGAAACGAGAGACAAGATATTTAAAAAAATATTTGTACATTATCATTGATTGAAGATAGAATTAATATTGTTTCTCGAAAAAGATAAGTCGAACGAAATAAATTTGTTTAATTCAACCTTCTTTGTTAAACTGCCATCATTCTCGTTCGCGTGTATGCCGCTTAATCTTTCATTATCAAATATTTGTCCTTGATTATTACTCTCCATCATTGCGATGATCGAATGATATTTTGATATGTTGCAATGCGGTCTAAAAGATAAACAATAGCCAAGAAGTAGGAAGAAATTGAGAAAATGCCCAACTTTAAGAACTACATTTTAATTAATCTTAAATTATATTCCAAGATTTCGCTGACAAAATAACTAATAATAACAAATAAATTTTGCCATTTTACTTTGAATAACGTCGCATTTACTGCAAACAGATATACCTGTCATTGTTTACCACAGACCGGCATAATGTCGTTTCGTATAAATATCGTTAGATGGCACCATTAAAGTTATTTTTTTTTTGTAGCGGCGCGTGTTTTCCTTTCTACCGAGTGGACCAGCGGAAATGTCGATAAAAAGAAAAGAAGGAGGAAAGCAAAGAAAACGGCGGCAAAAATATGAGAAACTCAAATTTTCAATTTGAATTTTTAACACTGTGATAAGGATTCTGGCGTTATAATGTAATAAAGCGTTATGTTTTCATTTTATTTTATTTCTTAAAATTTCACCATAGGCGGCTAACATACGAGCCAGCTACAAAATGTTAAAGTATTATTATTAAAAATTTTATCTAAATAGAATAAGAATCAAATTGCGAGGAATTTATGGGAAATTATTATTTTCTTGAGAGAGAAAGATTCAGAAAATTAAAAGAAAAAAATATAAATTTAAAAGTAAAGTAAAATTTGAATAAGTTCAATTAGGTCCAAACCCATCTTGGAGTAACGCTTTCAAATTCGAAAGTGTCCGGGTGTCCGACGTGCGAAATATTGGGGAAACTTTTCGACCATTTGAATGGTGTTCGCAATTGCGATGTGGGTGGTCCAGAAATGGCTTCGAAACTTTCGAGACCGTATACGCTGGTCGCTAATATTTTTGTATCTATGACACCATATGGTATTGGCACATCTTCCAGATCTCCACGATACGTCAATTCCTGCAATTGATCTGTTTTTGAATTCTGTTTTTCGGTAGTGCAACCATCCTGGCTGCATCCACGCATCACATTTTGAAGCTGTTCAAACGTAGTGATATTCTCTTGTAGATGCGTCAAACGAGTTTTCAAGAAATTCATATCCTTCTTGGCAGGTCGTATAATGTTTTTGATGTTTTGAGAATTCGATATACCAACATACGATATGAAACCGGTTTTTTTGAACTCCTCAGTGTAATTCATAGCAACAGTGATGCTTGGTAGCTGTTCTATTAATAATACAGTCATGGAACGTGGTTCAAAGCTGATCCATTGTAATGCAGAAGCACCACCGTTTTGATGCGACATAGTATTAAACCAAGATTGACTGTTTGTTGCTAATCGATTTGCTGCCATTAATCTTGCGGTTAGCATCACCTAGTATTTATTATTATTGCTTAATTATTCTTTGTATATAAGACAAAATATATGTAAATAAATTTAATAATCAATTCATACATAATCTGGATATAAAACGCTCCATTCATTCCGATTCGTTGTTAGTAGAGGTGTTCCAGTAATAACCATTTCATGATTTTCTCCATTTATTAAATAGAACTCATCTCGGGACGATAATGCCCCGGGATAGGATGACATCACGATTGATCGACTTGGAATCAATGCATCAGTTTTTGTCATAGGTAATACATGATAGCCAAATGTATATTTTTTTAGAAGTCTTAACATGTGAGTGTATCTACAAAAAAAAAAGAAGATTTCTAATTGATTTGTATAAATTACTATTGTTTAATAAATTTCATACATTATTTATATAATATATAAGTTATTAAATAATTTGTTCAAATGATTATACCCACGTTAATTATCCTTGCTGCATAAAAATGCAAAACTTATATCAATTTATGTTTGAAAGTCTTAAACAGATTGATTAATGTAAAAACTAGATAATGATTCACTTACGGTGCTAACGTATGTTGTGTAATCGCAATTAGAGGTTCCGAATTATCCCTTGGAAATGATTTAAAGTGGATCATAGAACTTACTAGGGAGTTGGAAATATTGAATACTTGTTGAAAACCAGATAAGTCGGAAGCCAAGGCAAGCCAAAGGAAATCTTCCGATTCCAATGACACCGACACACGGCTCCGACGTACAGCAAATTTCCAACCAGCTTCCAATCCATCTAGTTGAGTGTAAAATAATCGTACCTAAACAAACAAACAAAAATCAATTTTATTAATGTATTTTTTTACATTTACTGTAAAAGATACATCAATGTATATGTAATACTGTGCTAATTATAATTCACCCGAAATTAATTAACAATTAATTAACAATTAATTAATAAAACGAGTGTCATTTAGATATGCTGTTCCTTTTTACAATTACTAAAATGACTTGTTATTAAAACAATGAGAAAGTTGTGTACCATATGCCAAAAAGGATCACTAGACTCTTTTGATTCAGCACGTTCACGAATGACGGCAGTGTTGTCTCGAAGATATCGCATTAATTTTCGGCATTCGACAGGTTTCGCTTCGCATTCTGGCTTTATAGTGTTAAACCAATGGTGGTGAATTAATTGCCAAGTGAGGCTACCTTCCAACAATCCGGCAGCGTAAGCTTGTACAGTATCTGGATAATTTGATGAAGTTTCTATTTCAATATAGGACCATCTGCAAAATTATTTTAAAATTATTATACCCATAGAGGGTAGAAATATTATATCATATTTGATAACATTGTTCTAATGTAATACAACATTTTATTATAAACATTACATTACATTTGTCTAGTGAGAGGGATTTTTTAATTATCTCTTTACTATTAATTTTATTTGTTGAATAAATGTGATTGACCTACCCATGCTCGAAAATTTCAGTTTTATAATAGGCTCGAGCTACATGCAATGGAACGGCGTTTAGATCATTGCCTTGGCCCCAAAAGTCAATGCGATATCCTCTTTTATGGTTCCATAATACGGTGGCTGAATAGATTCCATCTTGTTCGACACTATTAGCACACAATAATACATAGTTAAGAAAGATTAACTGATGCACATATATATGTAATAAATCTATATGTCTATCAATTGACGGTGAGATAGATTATAGTTGTAACTTCTATAACTAAGAATTATTGTCGGTAATTGATTATGAAAAAATTTTGATCATTTTTCAGAGAAGATCCATCTCACCGATTTCAATGATTTTTGGATATGTGTAGAAATCAACCATTATTTGAATAATGTTGGATACAATTTGGATATGTGCACAAATCAACCATTATTTGAATAATGTTGGATACAATTTTTATTCAGAAAAAAATATCTACTTTCATTGCAAATCTTGAGAATTTTTGACTTTTTAAAAAATCTCGATCAGAATACAAATATTTTCCTTCATGCTTTATCTATATTTTCTGAACTTTTCAAAAATCTTAATTAAAGCTGACATATTAATTAATTTGTTAGCAACGAGGCGATTTCGAGATTGTTCGAGGGCAGATAGCCCGATTGTTACTTAATTATGGTTTGTGACCGAACTGAGTCCGCAATAAACTTGGGAAATACCAGCAAATGTTTAGGAAAATATAATAAAGATCTTTTTAAGCAAGTGGCAAGGGTAACAATCCTTCTGACAAGAGGAACCTAAATCTTCTGCGTTTAGTCGCTCAGCACTTACCCCTAGAACAATCGAGCTAAAGAGATCGAAAGTTTCACAGAATCTGCTCCCTAACGATTTCTAACAAATTAAATAACAAAAATATTACAAAATAATGAAAAGAAAAATTTAAAAATTTAGAAAGCTATAAGAATAAGTAGCCTCGTATATGATGTAAGTTTCATATATTTTACATAAGTTTTATTTTAAGCATTCATGCGGACCACACGCAAAATGATAACGACCGATGTAAATAGCAATGATAATTGCATTTCAAAGTAAAATAACTTTCATTATCTGCCTGACGAAATTGTAGTTTGCCGTTCGTGCACGCGGCGAACGAGATAAGCCGCGTATCAAGTACCCGAAAGCATTGACACTTCGGAAGCACACGCACCAGCCGTGCTGTGATAGCGACAAGCGTGAATTTGAGATGTCAGACGTCGCGTTACTCGATCCTATGTCGCGATCGGTCTCGCAGTCCGTCACCATCGAAATGCTGATGCTTCTGTTCTATATATTATTATATTACTGTACTTGGATACCGTACATACACGTGTCAATCATAATCAGAGTTATCAGAAAAACGTTGATCCCCCATATGGGAACTCTTCTTTTTTTGATGAAAGACCCACTGTGTGCGTTATTTATTGAAATTATATTTGCAACGTAACTTCCGACATTTGATTTATAATAATCGAAATGAAATGATCTGCTGTATTAATGTATTATTAGCACATGAATTATATCATAACATTTGTATTTGCTAATATTTTTATAGTCATACATGATTTCTCAAAATTACTGTTGCATTTTATATTTTTTTCCATAGCAAGTCTTATAACTTTCATTTCCTTATTATTTCTTATGAATATAGTATGGTGAATATATAATAAATTAATGAACTTACTGTCCGAATTCACCGAGAATTATGGCCCCGACGCCTAGCAAAGCTACGGCGATCAGAATGTATGTAGAGATGCGTGTCTGCAGCCAGGAGGCTCCTACTACCTTCAGCATGGCTCATCGGTAAGCTATACACCTTGGTTACAAAAAGAAAGCTGAAAAGCACGAATTTCACGTTCTCAACCCATCGATTACAAAAGCCTGCTTTTCGGCTTTCCCCGACGTTTCAATAGCTGCCAATTCGGCGCGCTTGTTCCGTGGTTACTGAAACAATTCAATAGTTTCAATCAAAATTATCATTAAGAAAGAGACACTCGACAATTTGATTATTAATTTTTATAGAAAGTGGGAATTATTATATTATTAAAAATATATTAGACATTGTTCTAAGCAACGCCATTGCAAACTCTTTAAATCTGTATTTAGAATTTAATAATTAGGATTAGAAGAAGATTTTCCTGCATTGTAACATTAAAAAAGCAGTCCACAATCTCATTGCAGTGTTGCTTGAAGCTTGCAGTTTAGTTACTTTATGATCTTGTCTATCTGAATATTGTAGAAAGGTGGAAAACTCTCGTAGGGTTATTTATGACTAGACCATTTGAGATACAATAGCCTGTAGAAAAATACTGTCTTGTCTTGGATAAATAACTTATATCTATATACCTTCAGAACAAAAAAGAACGAATGATCTAACAAAAAAAGAACGAAGAAAATTGCGAAATGTACATGAAGGTTAAAGCCTAAGTTTGTCTGCGGCTTTTACGTCGATATTTACAATTAGACACATTTAGTTTCGTTAATTATCGTTCATGTATTCATTTATCGATACATTACGCAACTGTAAAATACTTATCTGTAAATGTTAATGGGCTTTAGTAATTTATTGCTAAGCATGGCGTTAGATTTTTAAAAATTACATCACGTTATAAATGTTTATAAATATGCATTAAGCATTATATATAGGTACATGATATAAAACACATCTATGTGAAAATGTTAATATCCATGACATAACATTAAATTTTATTTTAATGTTAAAAATTTCTTTTTATAATTAAATTAGAAAAGAAGCAAATCAACTGGATTTACTATTTGTATGCAAGTTGGAAAGTTTATTCTCTTTTCTCTGAATATAAATTACTTTTTATTATTTTAACTGGAGCACAATTGTTTTCTAACAGAACAATTCCTTTTTTTACAATTCATTTATATCTCTTTGCATGCTGCTGTTAATAATACTAATAACACAACGATAGCAAACTCATCTTTTATTCAAAAAATTGCTTCTATTTTTTTATAGTCTCAGAAATATTTCAGAATGTACAACGATATTTATGTATATATGATATGATAGCATACATAAATTACAAAGAATTGTTTAAATAATTCTTCTGCAAATAAAAAAAATGATAAAAGTTAATGAAGATCATACTTTGTTTAATTTATGTGTGTCATTAAACTTAAATTTTTATAAAAACCGTTTGGATTTAAGTTTTCATCAAATAAAACAATCACAAAAATATTAATTTTTTTGCCAATTTAAATTAAAAATTTGGTAATCTGTTTGAAGATAAAAAATACAATTTTACATTACACGTTGTACTTTATAATATTTAATATTATGTTTCTTATCTATCTCTCTCGTTTTTAAACCTTATATCATAATCGAATTGCAAACAAATGGGTGCGCCGGTTGGAAAAATCTACTACTCTAGATATGTATCATTTTGCGCAACTGCTTAATCTACAATGATCTACATATTTTTTTTTTGAAAGTATAAATTTCAAGATAGATATCAAGCTCAACGATTGAAATTAGAAATTATAAATATACTCGCTCTATAATCATTATAATTCGTACATAGAAACGTATGAATCGCGCTACGTAATTATGTGAAGTTATGATGCAGAAAAATTCTGTACTTAATCGTGAGAGAATTAAATTGGTATTAGAGAAATAGAGAAATAACTATTTTTCAAGTACTTATCAAATTTTCTGATTAATTATAAAGAATAATAATTAAATATAAAAAATATAAATTACAAGAACTAAATTAAGAAATACAATATATGAATACTGTCAATTCGAACCAAATCAATGTACAGAGTCATAATTTCTTCGATCTCCTTATCATTTGTCAATTATCAATCATGAGTCATCACTGCATATTTCATGAGACTAACTTGCAATTATTGATCGACCTGAATAAATATACACTGCATCAAAAATATTATAATATTAATTTTTATAATTAATTCCTTTAAAATCACTTTACAGTCAATAAAAATTTATATCTTTAAGTTATTATATTTCACACAGATGCACTAGTCTATTTTTATTTAAAGAATTTTATAATAAACTCAGAAATACAAGTTGTAACAGATTTCTTGATAACAGTTATGCATTCTTTGAACTTCAAACAGAAAGCAATATAGTATACAAAATAATAAAAAAAAATTATATTACTAAAATACATTATCAAATAATTATAAGAAATATTTGAATATAAATTAGTAAATTTTTATATTTAAACTTATATGTAGCTTTTAAAAAATATCTTGTATCATAATAATAAATAATTCGCATTTTCACTTAAAAAAAAAAAAATGATAAATTTATCTCCGATAAAGAAGGCGAGATTTATAAAAAATGAATTAGGTTCTTAGCAAAATGAAATAAGATTCATAGTGCCGCACGGCACGCAGACGCGAGCGCGGCAAACGAGTCGTAACCACGTGAACAGGAATTCACGGCAACGCGCTCCAAAAAATTAAAAGTAGAAGATTCCGGAAATGAATAAATATAGAAGGCAGTATTCTTCGTAGAAAGATTTTACACGATGAGATATAATAATATTGAAAAACGCGAACACTTCTATGAATTGCAAACAATCCATCGATCGGCCGTCTTGGAATATTTGTATCCGGTGTACGCGCGTGAGCTACACACGCTTCTATGCATGCCTCTTTCTTTCCTCCCATGAATTCTTCGTTCGATTACTCACCGAGAATAATGGAGTAGAATCTGAATTGAAGCGCGTCGAACACGGGTAAAAAATCGGTCATTCGTACGGAGATTACATTCCTTTGGAGTACTTTTGTTGCCACGGCTGTGTGACGTGGACTAGCTGTTCCAATACCCAAAGTCCAAGCGCGAACACTCGCTGCTTCTCGACTGTCACGGCAACCCGTCAACTAGAATGCCGAGTAGTTGCATGTTCCCTTTCCACCTTTCACAAGCCAACCGACGCGACGCGACGCGACGCAGTGTCGAGCGTCGACGGCCTTTTCTATATTGTTGCCACTGCTGGATCACGTTCCCGTGGCACCCTACACATGCGTTGATATGCTCCGTTATAAATTCTCTTTATTATTAAGCTTCTGTATCTTGGCGCCATTCCTAAACAAAATGATTGGTATAAAATGTTTGATAATGATATATGTAAGATATATATAACAATGAACATGTAAGATCTTGATTTTAGATGTCTGTATTAACAAATTATTTAATATATTCATATTTTCATTTAATCTTTCTATCTAAAATTCTATCTGGATGTCAAACAAAGCATTACATGATTAATTGTATTACTTTTTAAATATATACTTTGTAATTACTGAATAATCGACTTCATCAAATTAATTGCGTTTTGGCAATTTGTAAGGTAAGATGGTAATATAAGGTATAATAATGCTAATGTATATATTTAACATAAATAGAATTACGAAAGATTTTTAAGAATGTATTATATATCAATGATAAAAGTTAATGTAAAGTAATGTAATTAAAATATATAGTTATGCATCTTGGAAATTTACCAATGTTTTATCAAAGCTGCAGTTATTTACACATTGTGTTTGTAAAACATGTTTTTGATTTCTCAAATATTCTATAATTGAAATTCTTAAAAAAGTAAATAAAGTTATTTTTTTATTTAAAAACTGAAAAAGCAAATCAAAAGCTAACATAATTATAGATAAATATAAATTTTTTATTACAAAAGTTTCTTTACTGTACTAAATAAAGAAGCACACATAGCAGTTGACTAATACATACCTCTTTAGCAAGACAGTCGTAGATGTTGAAACTTAATGAGTTTTAATTGGATTTAATTGAAAATTTTAGTCGTCCCGCAACTGTGACTGACCGAATAAAGGCATAGATGTACTCTCTTTAATCGGATTACGTAAAAAATGATGCTAATCCTTTGCAATTTATTTATTATTGCAAAGACGGAATCCAGAACAGACTATTCCAACACTATTATTAAATCATACTGTTATAATGATTAACAGTCGTGTATATGAAACATTTGTGAACACTCTTACGTGTAATGAGTTATGTGACTATTGACTACGTGTATTAAGTTCGACTTATTCCAATGACGTAAGAGTTTTATATCACAACTGTTCTGCATTTATTATTTTCAAGACGTAAATTGTCGTCTTTCTCTCTTTTTTTTTATGTAAATTATTTTATGTTTGTCATTTCAAGAAGAAATCTAATGAATTATCTTCATAAGATAATCTAATGAATTATCTGTCATGTGACAAAGATTACATATTACATGACTCATGTAAGTAGATATGTAAGTACTCAATAATGTTTTACACATACTGAAAAATACTCTAAATGTTTGATCTGTTCATCATCACATGCGCGAGTAGTCATTAACCTTTCAACATTCAGTGATCATGTTCGACCTTCCACTTGAGAAACTACATTCTCTTCACGTTCAAATTTTTATCCTTATTGTAAATTTACTTACAACTGTCGCTTCATCTGTTACTGTATAATTGGACAAATTTTACCATGATTTTATTTTTCAATATCAGCTGATTAAATCATTTCTTTTCTTCTTTCTAATTAACATGTCTGTGTTCAAAAGTTCCATTGCTAACTTGTGAAATACGATAATAAGATAAGACATGTGATTTTCAACGAATCAGAGATTGTCCTAGGTGGAGTAGTGCTTCTAAAAACTATCACTATTAGTTCAGTAAAGCAATTACGTAAGATCAGATCGTAGACGCCTTTAATTAGCTGAAGCGATTAAAATTTCCAATTACATTCAATCCAATCTCATCGATTTGTAGAAATTACTGGCACCTTTCGGATCGTGGTCGTCATTTCTTCGAGAAATCTGAAAATTCTTATTAATTGTCAATTGTTATTAATTCTAAATTAATCCTTATCACAAGAATACTGATATTTTGGTTGTATTTAGTAGAAATGTTAGATGAATTATCTATGACAAACCAATATTTCACAATTCAGTCTATTCTTTCACAAAGTTGCATCATTGATGGTTGACAGAAATTGAAGTAACCCTGAATATATTCTGCATTTCTAAAAATAGATTGTTTGCGTAAATAACGTAAAGTATTTCACAATAAGAATTATTTGCTAATTTTATATAAATAATATTTAATAAACTGTGTAATTTTTTTCTACTAATTTTTTTATTTGCTTTTTATTTCAAGAATTTATTACATATTCTTCAATTAAGTTTTCCACTATATAAATGTTCTAACAAATATATTACTTTTTTTTTTTAATGAATTAGAAACATACTCACATTTACAAGAACGAAAATTCACATAAATAAGATCAATTCATTTTTATTATATATTAACGGTGACGCGATCTCGTAATTGTTTAAAAGCAGATAACTCATCGTTATTCAACTTTCTATAAATTTAAAATGGTTACGGGCAATGCTTTATCTTTGTAGAAATATTGCAGTAAAAATAATATCACAAATATTCTGATTTCCATTAAAAACAATCTACTTAACAGACTAAAAAGAAATTAATATGCGTATAGATTGAAATGGAAAACGATAAGATTTATTAAATATAAAAAAAAGTCACAGATTTTATTATAACTCGCAAACTATTGTAATCCATGTAGATTATTCGGAAGTCAAAGTTTAAGCGAAATCATTTATCTGATTGTCAGTATATTTGTGAGTTTATGAAAGCAACCGAACCATTTTTTATATAATCAATCACTAGTCAAGAAAAAGTTGCAGTTATTGATCCAGATAAATAATCCGATAGTCATCCAATTTTCTTCTTTCAGATAAGATCCTTTAGAAAAAGAAGAAAGTTAAACGCAACAATACCTTAAAAAACAAGACATATTGAATATTGATTTCAATATTAGTATTGTGTTTGAAGCTATTTTATTCGCATCAAATAAAGCCTTACGTGAGAATTATTCTCGCAATAAGAGCTACGGAATTTCTTGATTACGGTCGGAAGCAGAAGCACGCGCCATAAATGGAATGTAATATACGCCCTCTGGTATTCGATTGTCAAGATATTTTCTCGAAGCTTCAACGTTTTTTATCCCTCTCGTTTACGAAATTTATTTGACAATATAAATATTTTAATCCATTAAGAGACACACACCGTTCCAATTGTAATTTGTTCTTAGTCAATATTCGTTATCGAGTCCTCTCTTTTTAATATTGAGGATATGAAAGAGAATTCCAATCTTGTTTAATACTTTTACTCCTTTTGTCTTAATTCTGCGCTTTTGCAAATTCAAAGAAATTGAAGTATCGCATTATAATACTCTGTTAATTGTTTACTCTAGCTCTCTGTTTAATTATAACCTTTTTATTGAGAAAAATTGTCATCAACAGCAAACACAATAGTTCTAACTTACGTTCTAATTAAACTTCATAATTATTTTGATACATCTTTCTATGAGTTTTGTTGAAAAAAATCAGAATCACTTGAACTTGATCGCAATTAGTGTGATTTTCTGTTTATTGGAAACTGATGACCTCGATAATCTACTTTCGAGTAAATGACGACGATGAAGCCAGGAGAAGATGAATGCAGATAATAAAGCTTAGATTACTAAAGTAAAAAAATATATACAATTAAAAATATTAAAAATTATGCAAGGTTAGAAATAAATATAATATTATCGTTTAAGATTAGACATTATGTGCTATTTGTATTTTGGTAATGTATACAAGTGTAAAGTTAATTATTAATTTTACATACCTTTATTTGTATAATTATTTTAAAGCAGTAAATGTTATTTATTAATACAGATATTTTCGTGGCAGTTATTCTAACGATTACACTTTCAAAATACAATTCACTTCTGCGCATGCGCGTCTATTATAAACCTTACACATATAAACTGTACGATATTAAGAGAATTAAATAATTTACATAAATATTTTCTTCTTTTTTTTGTATTTTTATCAATTAAAAATTATTACTTTTTTTTGTTTTTACATGTTTTTAATAAAAGAAATTTGTATTGTATTGTGATGTAATACCTGTCATTGCGCATGAGCACCGCAGAGAATCGGCGGCAAAGCAGTATTATACGAAGTCTTCGTCCTTTCAGACCATTTGGGATCTTTTAGTAGAAATTGACAACAAGAAAGTAGAGGATCACGAAAATGTCTTTGAAACTTATTTAAAATTAACCGAAAAAATCGCATAATCGTACAATCGCTCAATAAGTTCCAAACAAGAAACGAGTAATTTTTTCAAATAAACAGAGCATTGACTTAAAGAAGAAAGAATTCAAGATGTTCTCGAAGATTTATTTACTAGTTTTATTTGTTATTTTAAAAGATATATCGTGTTTATCCTGGCATAATCATCATCAGAGTAGAGAGAATAATTCGGATAGAAAAGATATTCATAAAGTTCCGCTTGGTTCAGAAGCCACTTTTCATTGGAGGTATATTATTGCAATGTTAATTAAATCTGATAGGGTTAAAAACTTGAAAATTGAAAAATAATTTTTAGAGTCGATTTTATGAACGAAATGATAATCGCAGAAGTCCATTATATAGGCGTCGATAACGGTTGGTTTGCCATCGGTTTCTCAGATTATGGTGAACTAAAACCTGCTGATTATTGCGTCCTGTGGATCGATTGGCACCGTCAAATACAATTACAGGTAATCATGATAAGTTTATTTTTGTCAATTTTCTAATATTCTAGTAATTAATTTAATTGTCTAATTTTCTAATAATTAAAAATAAATAATACTTGCACGAAATATTATACAGACACTGTTATATTCAATTAATATTACTAAATTTTAAATTGCTCCTCTATAAAACTCAAAATAAAAGTCTTATCGTGTTTCCTCTCTGTAATCGTTTATTATATACAATTAGATACATTTTACATAAATTACTATATATACTATATACATATATATTTCAGGATGCATGGGCAGATGAAGAAGGAAAATTAAATCTCGACCTCCAACAGAATTGTGAGAATTTCGCGTGGAGAAGAAGAGGAAACATAACGAAGTTCACGTTTTCTAGGAAGTTTGATACTTGCGACGAAAATGACTACATCATGGAGGTAAATTAATTACAAAATTAAGAAACATTAGTCATTTTATTATCATTAATTCTTTAACAGAAGAAATGTTTAAAAATTCTTAGAGAGGTACTACACATTTAGTATGGTTAAAAGGTTTAGGACCATTATCGTCTTTAGCTGGTTTGCAAGTATCAGACGCAAAAGCTTCTGGTATGTCTAGAACAGAGTTAATCAGAGTACTCCACAAGAAACCTACATTTCCATCAAACGCCTGGCAATTGGAATTGTTAGCTGATCATGTGAAAGTGCCAAATAAGGAAACGACTTACTGGTGCCGAGTACAAAAATTACCACTTGTTTTATCTCAAAAGTGAGTCTGTCCATTAAATTTCAATAAAATTCATTTGAATTTCTTATTTGAACTATTATTTGTAGACATCACATTCTACAGTTTGGCCCAGTCATACAAACAGGCAACGAACACTTGGTTCATCATATGGAAGTGTTCCATTGTGCTGGTTCGGTAGATCTTGAAATTCCTATGTACGATGGTCCTTGTGATGGAACTAATAGACCGGAGACAACGCAGGTGAACTTAGTTTCTTAAACAGCACAATAATATTAATTTGATGACATTTTTTCAAATTATTAATAATTGTTAATGGAATTAAAAAAATTTAATGTTACAAGTTATTCTTTAGCTATCCTTCAAAATCTGTTTTGTCAAAAACAATTAAATATATTTTTATCTCGTTTCTTAGATATGTAAAAAGGTTTTAGCAGCTTGGGCAATGGGAGCAGATGCTTTTATTTATCCAGAGGAAGCTGGTCTTTCAATTGGTGGCGAAAATTTTAATCCTTATGTCATGTTGGAAGTTCACTACAATAATCCCGAGCTCCAGGATGGGAACGTCGATTCTTCAGGAATTCGTTTTATCGTTACTAAAAGTCTTCGAAAGTATGATGCAGGTGTAATTGAATTAGGTTTAGAATACACTGATAAAATGGCAATTCCACCACAACAGGTAACGAATCATAGCATATATGTATAACTAAAAAAATATATATATAATTAAAATCGAACTTAATAACAAAACCGTTGTAGGAAGCCTTTATTTTAGCGGGACATTGTATACAAGAATGTACAGGTGTTGGTCTCCCACAACAAGGAATACATGTTTTCGCATCCCAACTTCATACACATTTAACTGGCATAAAAGTTGTTACTCGTCATATTAGAGATGGGGAGGAGTTGCCTTTATTAAATTATGATAATCATTATTCCACTCATTTTCAAGAAATTCGTCTTCTGCCAAAACCTATTATCATTTTGCCTGTAAGAATTAAAATCTAATATTTTGTATAATTCATGTGATGAACTCCATCATATTATACGCATATAATAGATTTTAATGAATAAATAAAAAAATGATAATAAAAAAAATTAATTACAGGGAGATTCCTTAATAACAAGTTGCACATATAATACGATGGATAGAAAGAATGTTACTCTTGGTGGGTTCGCCATTTCCGACGAGATGTGTGTGAATTACATTCACTATTATCCTAATGCTCGATTAGAGGTATAAAAAATTAATATTTTTTTATTAATTAAAATTTAATAAAGAAGCGGTTAATGTTCCTTAGGTTTGCAAAAGTGCTATTAGCGACGATGCTTTGAGGACTTATTTTCGCTATATGAGAGAATGGGAAAATCAATTAACTATTGCTGATAATGGAATTTCTGCGAATTACAAAAATATCGAGTGGACCAAAGTTCGCGTACAAGCTTTACATGATTTATATGAAGCTGCGCCATTAGGTCTCTAATTGTATAATTTATTAATGTATTAAACATCTGAAGTTTTGATTTTGATAATTTAATTGGTAATTATAATCTGTGATATATAATGTTCGATTATATAATGTTTGATCAGGAATGCAATGCAATGGTTCTGATGGATCTCGACTTCCTGGACTATGGGACAACATAGCTGCCACACCAGTCAAACTACCTTTACCTCCACCAGCTCGAAATTGCCCGGATTCGTTATTGAAACAAGAAATAATAAATTCTATGTAAAATTCTTTTCTTGTTATATAGTACTATCTATTTTTGAAAACATTAACGAGATCAAAATTTACGTCTCTGGATAATACACAAATCTGAAAATTAGTGAAACATAAACAAAATATACTACATTTATCATTCATATAGATTTACAATAGTTTCCATAAATGTTTAAAATTATTCGCTTATGAATAAAATACTTTACAAATAATATACTTCGTTACACACATTCAATTAATCTATATTCTTTTAAGATCGTTTCGTTTAATTATATTATCTTGAAAGAATATAGTTTTTTTTTTAAGCGAAAGCAAGAAAAAATATAGCTTAGATTACAATACAAGGTGCTCAAAGTTAATGTACTCTATGTAAAAGAGAAGAAACTGAAAGACTATTAAAAAGAGTAGCTTAGGATAATGATGAACATTATTAATATAAAAGTTTATAAACCCCCAATATATTTATGCATTTTAAGGATTTCTTTTTTGGCAGTACATTGTCTTGCTGCGAGTAAGCTTGCTTAATCGAACGTCTGTTAACAAATACTTGTTCTATGAAAAATTGGTACTTGTAAAATGTGGAATAATAAAAATAATCATAGTTATAATAATAATAATAACTTCATAATAATAATAATAATAATAATAATAATAGTAATAGTAATAATAATGATCAATAAATCAATCAATCACGATAGCTGAAACTTCATCTTTACACGTTTTACGAATGTACAAAAGAGAAACGCGCCTTAACGCTAAATATGATATAAAAATTAAAAATATCCAATTATTTACGATATAATACACATGGGCGGGTTATACATACATACATACATATACACGCACATACAGGCTGAAATCACACACACAATAGTTGCCTTGTTCGCTCAAGCGCGAAAATTACTTCCGGAATAATAACAATATGATTTTTTTCAGTTTCTCTTCTCTTGTAATTTGTTCTTTTTTTTCTTCAATTTATTCAATTCTTATTATTATTCAATTCTTATGCACGACTCCATCTTTTATCGAACACTCATTAAAGATTGAACACTCATTGTCTTTTACAAATTACAAAGTTGTTCTCAAACATCCTAGCATGTAAGGAATTCTATCGAGTATTAAATTTGTACTGCCAAATGCACTATGTATTTCAATCCTCTGAAGCAAACGTTTCCAGAAAAAGGTATCTTCTTTTTTTTTTTTTTTGTTTAGTAAAAAGCAATACTTCTAAAAACCTAGTGAACACGAAGATGTTCGTAAGTAAGTTTATTATGTAATAATAGAAAAATACCATTGCTTAGTACTATGATATAGTTATTTGATAAAAAGTGAAAAAATTTTGTTCAAAATTTACAAAATATTGAAGATATGAGAGAGAATTCATCTCTTTGATACTTAATTAAGCTGCACTTAGACTTAAAAACATTAATTTGAAAAGGAAATTTAAAAAATAGTTGTTAAAAAAGATTAATTAAAAAGATTTCTGTGTCTCACTGATAATACGGTAGAAAAATGTACACAAACATATATATTATATATATAATAATAATAAAATAATATATATTATATATATTATATATATAATAATAATAAAATAATATATATTATATATAATATATATAATAATAATAAAATATAATATTTTAAAAATACATATACAAAATATGTATGTTTAATTTATCAAAGTGTTGGAAGAATATATTTTTCTTTTTGAATTTTATGAATAGATCTTTGAAACATCGAAGTCATTAAAGTTATTATTATAAATTAATAGCTAAGACAGCTTGAAAACAAGACAAATATGAGTCTAACCACAGCTTAAATATTAAAAACTTGATTTTAAGTTATTCCGTGATATTTCTTACAAAAATTCAAGAATGTAGGTTCTTTCAAAATACTTTTACAATAAAGAATAGATTTGGCAAAAAAATGTGGCTTTCCCAGAAAACATAAATATTGTGACAAAATGGAATATAGCCAGTACATTTTGCATATACTATTAGAAGCTTTGATTTGCACATTTTGAGGAACGTGCTTCCTGAAATGTTTAGGAACGTGATTATTTTGAATACGTGGACATTCTTGTGGACATATACGTAAAAAAATTTAGATTCTCTGCTAGGAACACACTCCATTAGAAAAAGTACTTATTTTCTAAAGTGTGGATGCGTTAACGACCGGCTTCCATATTTATGTTTCTCTTTCTCTCTTACTCTCTCACACCCTCTCTTTCACGGGAGAAATTTTTCCTTTCTTTCTTTTTGGAAATGTTTGTAGAATCATCGTATAACAAGAAATCGCGGCTATAATTTCGCGCATATATAAGTATAAAATATATATTAAAGAGTTTAAAGTACAATACGTATTCTTTAAGTCCACTTTACTACATTATTGTAGTATTGTTATGCGTACCAATACAAGAGGAATTTCACCCATCAAGATTTTGTCAAAGCCTGTCTACTTATGCGTCTAATTCAGCGTTGTATAAACGATACGTCACAAAACTAATAAAATATATATTATAAAAAATCATTAATTTTACATTACAACGTGAGTTGCTACGAGCCTAATTTTCAATCAGACTCGCGGAAAGCAGCTAACGCTACGATATATCAACAAGGACCTCTCGACTAGAGTGATTGATTGTTCTGTTGCATATGCATTTGCAAAAAACAATAAAGTATACCGGCCTGTGCCATCACGTCCACGGTCCCCGCAGCTAATGGATCTCGACTCTTTGCATCGGATCGCGAATTCGTACCAGGGCGCAAAAGCGTCGGTCCGAACACCGTCGCTAAGTTGTGCAAAGACATTTTATTTTGAGCCTCGTGTTTATTAACTCTTATTAAATGAGTAAGTAGAAAGTCGATGACCGCTTTGTTCACAGCTGGCAGACTTTCGTATACTCTTCTAAGAGCAGCACCTTTTGATAGCTCGCCAGTTTGAAAAGCTTCTAAAAACGCTGGATAAAGAGCATCCGTAAAGAGAGCTTCTGGCATTTCACGGAGATATAACTTGAGCACACCTGTTACAGAGTGAACGTCAACCTAGAAATATAAAAATAAATTCATATTAATGTATAATTAATAAAGATATAGATTTTAAATAATGAGAAAAAAGGATTTTCTTTGTGTTTGTGTGACTGTGTTTAATGCATTAATTACCTCTTTAAGTAGTTGTTCTGCTTCATACGAATTGCTTTCAAATGATTTACGTAATTTTGTTAGATCGGAAGCAGAGCCAGAAACGCGATACAGTCCCACTTCTCCGACCCCTCTCCTTTCCACTTCCCTAACACATGCAGTTACAATAAAAGGAACATCGCGTTTTTCACGTCTGTAAAAAATATATAGATCTAAATATTTATGAAAGATTTAAATAAACATTTACAATAAAAAGATTTGAATAAGACTTCACAAGAGTTCAAAAGTCACAAAACATACTTGCACACTTGTTGAATTTTAGCTCCAAATAAACCTTGAGGTTTAGCAGATGGTACCCGTCTCAATGTCACTTCACTTGGAACAAAACGAAGAGCTACATCTAACGTAGCTGGGCCTAAATTTAGTGACCTCTCTACTTGATCCGACTGAAGCCAAGATCTACTTAATCTTTGTATGCATTTGCCACGTAATACAGAACGCGTTCCACACTCTTCATACAACAAAATTCTAACATTTTGACTTCCTTCGAGTTCCACAACGAATGTTTCGCCTTAAATAAGTTAAAATTAAATAATTAATTATAAGAAATTTATTTATTTAACAATACAATGATCTTTTGTAAAAATAAAACTTTACCCCAAGTTGGAGCTTGACCTCTCGCAACTCGACTTCTTGCTCGTTTAAAATAGTGTCCATAACTATCAACTTCTACAATAATGTAAAGATCTCCTACTCTATCTAAACCAGGCGGTGTTAAACCAAGCAAAGTTAAATGAAGGTCGCCTAGTAATAAACTTTCATCGCGTCCTGATCTCAGTAAATAACTTCCCATATCTGTTTGAAGATAAGTACGACAAGCTGTAACCCAAGCCTGTAATTCGTACATTGATAAAGGTAATGGCCCTGGAGGTTGTCCACCCTGAAAAATTATGTTTATTGTTTATTTTCTTTCATCAAGTAAACTTAATCATTCTTTTTAAATATCGTTACTTGGATCCTCGTGTTGGATTTAAATAAATTTCATTATTAAATATCTTTATGTTATTTATTCGAAATCTGTGAATTACGCACCTTTGACTTATCTAGGTACATATGGGAACGCATTACCTGTTGCAATGCCTCCACTGCTTCAACCCATTGAGAACGTTCAAATTCACTGGATAGAAAGAATGTGTACGAGTTTTGAACTCGATGTTGACTTTTATGCGCAACGCGTAATACTAAATTTGGAGATGCTAATACCAATTGAGCTTCAAGCTCAGCAAGTTTCTTCCTATTTTTTTCTGAACCTCTACCACCGAGTCTAATTCGTTTCTCATCATTTCGTTCTTCCCAAAGTATCTGATCACGTACTGTACACGCCTGTGACCTGAATATGTACACTTTTATATTTTATTAAGAGTAAATAATAGACTTTTACACATACCTCAAAGCTACAACATTAGCTGGACTAGTTTCACGAGGTTCAACACCATCTTCTGTCACTACCGCCTCTGCCACTGATACATACCACTTTAATTCAAATGTAAATTTGTCTCTACCAGAAGCTTTATACTTTGCACAAGCAATTACATCATTAAAAAGAAAAAGATGTCTCAACTTTCTATGACCATCGGACAATTCTACTACAAATGAGTTTTTCACTAATCTCCGTTGTGCTCTATCATGACTCTAAAAAAAATATAGTTTTAAATACCACTAAATTAATAATAGTTTTAACTATAAGTATAGTTTATTTACCGGAAACATTGACTTTGTTTGGATAATATTAAATTCGTCTAGAAAATTTCTTGTCATAGCAAGAGCTTCTGAGAGTGGTGCATGATCTGCATGATTCACTGGTGTGTGTTTAAGAAGATCCTACAATCAATTGAACGACGATGCGAACTGAGATAAGATAAAACTTACGAAGTATATTTCCACATCATTTTATCAACTTAGCCAATCAGCGCTTTATCAATATGTTTCCATACCTATATAAATTTGGCTAATAAAAACACATATTGTACAATACTTACATGCAATACTAGCGCATTTTTTTGTACTCGAGCTACTGGCTTATGCAGAAGATCTTCAAGAGATAAACCTGGTCCTTTTGGAAATCCTCTAAGTCTTATATCCCTTGTAATTTCACCGAATTGAGTCGAATGTGCAGAACACCTTCGCACGGTATCAGTAGCGCGAGCATAATTATGTAAAAAAGCTCCGTATAATCCTATATTGCTAGCCATTATCTTAATTTCCAAATTCATGATAGAACATTAATAAAATAAATTTCTCAACATTAAAATAACATAAGTAATGTTATATTTCTTAATATATATCGTTCTTACTTTAAATTGTTCACCTATAGTAGTTTTACTATCCCATTTGTCTAATTTCTTTCTGAGACCGTCTAAAAATGTCTGATGTAGTGCATGTAATTCGGGAATCTTATAAAACATCGTACCAAATTCATCTTCAGAAATAACAGGTTGAGATGTTGTTAATGTCGCTCTGATGGCTTTCATGTACTATAAACAAAATATATCTTTTTAACCAAAGTAATGTTATTTATACATATTATAGAAAACGATAGACACATTACATACCTGTAACATTACATTTAGACACTCGACATAAATAGTTTCGCTCTCTACCACCGAGTTTACAATACATTTAATCATAGACGTTCTGTCATCTTCACGGTCTTTACATTTCTCCTGTCGACGAGGTGTAGTTGGTGTTGGTGATTCTAAACTACCCTCACTTAGACTTAAAGGTTCCGCGTCGCTACTACCAGTTTCATTATCGGTGCTAAGAGCGCGTAATAAGATTGGTGGTGCAGGACTTGCACCCTCTTCATCTTCGCTATCCATTGCTGCTCGATGTCTACAAATAAACAAATATATTACATATTTTTTTTATGTAAAATGATTTTAAAATCAGTAATATTTAAATATAAATAATTTACTGTATAAAATAATCAATGTTGACATAATTGCTCTGATTCCCTGGAGAGTCAGGTAACGACGGTGGCCTCCTTGGTGGTGCTCTACTGCCATTATTATTTCCGACAGGTGGAACACGTGCATCAATATATACATATTCTCCTGTTTGGTCTAAAGCTACAGAATCATAATAAGGTTCCTCTTCAGATATTTCCGCATCACCATCTTCTCCATCTTCATTAATTGCATTTTCTAAATCTATTTATTAATTGTAAATATGAATAAATCAAATACAATTATAAAAAAAATAATATAAAATAAAATAATATAAAATAAAATAATATAAAATAAATACAATACCTTTTTCATCTTCTTCTTTGAGAGATTCTTCATTTTTATCTTTCTTTGAACTTCCAGTCACTTCAATTACAGTGACATAATTACTTGGCACATCTGGGTCACTGTTTCTTCTAAGTTCAGGCACTTTATCAGGACTTTTTGGTATCTCACTTTTGGGTCTTTTGCTTGTATTAAGAGTAGAACTCAGTTCAGAAACACATTTGTCCTGAAATTTACTTATATCTTCACGCGCGGGCAGAGATGGAGCTGATGATTCCACGTGTTGAACATTAGATGAGCTTGTAGAATCTGTCAAATTATTCTCTGTTACTTGGCAGCTATGTTGATTTTGAGATTCTGTAGATTGTTGTTTGTCAGGCGTGGTTGCAATATTAATATTTGCCAACTGCTTATGACGTTCAACATCAGCCAACAATCTTTCTAAATATTCTACATAAAATTCTTCTTTTTCAAGTTCTTCTCTCAAAGCGGTCACCTGTGAAAACAGTAGCAATTTTCCAAAATTATTTTTTATACAACTATATTGTGAAATATAAATAATATATAATAAACTCATCTTTTTAGTGAATGATAACAGAACTGAGATAAGCAGATAAATGATGAATCAGTGAGAATATATACTCACACAGATGAGGATATTTAGTATATTTTCTCAGTGTATTGGAGAGCTAAATATATTTAATGATTTAATTTTCTTCAGAGTTATGTAAATATTTTTTAAAAAATTTATATATAATTATATATAATAATTTATATATAAAATAAGTAAATTTTTAATTAATATGAAGTTAATACAATGAACATAAATTCCACCAGATCACTTTGAAAATATCATTTATAACTTAATTTCTCAGTTAAGCAAGAAATTAATATGATGACTCATAGGATGAAGTTCCCAATGGCTCAGCAAGGATGAAAGTTTTACATAATAAGAAGCTAATAATCTATTAAACAGTCTTCTTAAAAGTAGATTACAATTAAACATCTCCAATGTAATAACTCTTCCATTAATTACTTGTAAAAAATAATATAAGCTAAAAGTATACTAAGAGTATTACAAGTATATAATGTTACTATATTAATATACTTTCATTACTTTTAAAGAACTGCATCGAATCATAAATAACATATTATAACTTCCAAAATAAAACCTACAATCAATTGTTTAATTCAAAAAGAAACAGTGATCTCATGGTGTTCCATGTGTAGCATCTCTAATTTTTATTCAAACAAATAAATCTACAAAGAAAGAAGGTATTAACATAAATTCTTAGAAACGTCATTATTGAAGGAAACTCTGTCTTTGTAACTGTGACGATAATAATACAGGATTTCCGACTGGATTCTCACCTTCTGTTTATGCTTGACTAGGTTGGCCCTGACGTCCTCTTCCCAAGCTGCCGGCAAGGCGCTGTCCGGGAATCTTTGTACCCAGACACGCTGGAAATCCCCGAAAACGCTCATTACTTCACTCCAGGCCGTTTAAAGGGTGGACTCCTCGGGGATAGCGATGATCTCGGGCACGATTTCAGGCCGCTGTGTACATTGCATGGGCGCGGCGATCGCGGCTCTCACCCGAATTCGCCTGATTACGATCTCGTTTCGACGCAGAGAATCTATTGAAACGGACGTGTCGTCGTAACGAGGCATAAGTCGTTCGTTTCGTTTGCGAAACGATCTCCCCACCTGGCCACACGCCACAACGTTAACTCAGAAAGAACAACGAGACGAGCGTCATACAACCGCTGTCATCTTGTCGACATCTCCTGCGTAGCTCACGCTCCGATCCCCATGCCCTCTCCTATCATTTTGACGCCTTCGCTATACTTCATTCGCGGACACTGCCCTTCCTCGGGCGCAGCAGGTGCGCTTCACGCACGATGGATATTTTTCATGGTGCGCTTACGCAAAATAGAAATTTCCTCGTCTGTTGCAAAATTCAGCCAAAAATTCTCGTTTTTCTTTTCGTTGACAGATAAAACAAAAAAAGAAAAAAGAAACGATGCTTCTCGATACGAGACGAATTGTACATGAATTGATCTCGCTTATTTCCGATATTAGATTAGCGATGAATTTTAATTTCGACGCGTGGCAATAATTTTGTTTTGGATTATGGAATTGTTTCTATGTTGCGAGAAACTTAAATGTATATAACATACAGCAAAAATATCGACGATATTCAGCGTAAATTACTCTAAAGTTATACGTCCGAAAAATAGAATCTATCTATCTAGATCACGTTATGTTCGTAAAGATGTGAATTTATATAAACATTCATGATCTAACATACAAAAGGAAAAATACAAAAATAATTCTATTCTGTTTTGATGTCAGTGTGTATTAACAAAGTCGTTAACAAATTACATATTTCAAATTACCAAGGTTGGCAAAAGTAATTTTCTGGCTAATTGCACCGATCTTTTTATTACAATTTATCGTACATTATAATGTACGTTTTCTAAAAGTCTATGTCTAACATTATTGAAAAAGAATCACCTCAGACTTCTTAAATAATAAGTTATAATAAATACTAAATAAATATTAAATCTATGTTATTATCTATGTCATAGAAATTACTAAAAATTATTATCACTATTCTATCTTCTCTTTCGAACGATTAATATGTTGTACAATTGCTTTAATTGTTATATTCCTCAATCTTATACATATTTATTAATCTATTTATTAATCTATATACATCTATTGTTAGCTATTAATTATTATATTGAACTATCACGAATTATATTGAAAGTATTGTAGTGCCACAGTGGGCATATTTTAAACTAAAATCAAACAGCGGGATATTTAAAAACATAATTCTGCAAAATAATTATTTAATTGTACTTACAAAACTGTAAATTTAAACGTCAAATTCTCGTAATTTATATTGCAGAATCGTTTTCTGAATAGATTCTAATAATAAGAAATTATTAATAAACTGAATTTTTTTTTCACTTATTTTTGTGTTACTATACGGATGTAGCTGTCAACCTTGGTAGCAATACACTTTAGAGGTTATGTTTCTTTTACAAAATTAACGAATTTTCATTAATTTTTCCACTTATTTATCAAAATACCAAATATGGACGAGAAACAAGACGGCCCAGTATTGAAAGAATTATTAAAATACATAAAAATAGAATCAAAAAGTGGGATTTTGTCATGTTTAGTACGACTTAAAAATGATTCAAAGTGTTACAAGCAATTTGCCAAAGATGGAGGATTAGGCATTTTAGTAAATTTACTGCATTATCATAATACACAAATAGTGAACATAACTTTAAGTATTTTAGCAAACGTTTGCCTGAATTCAGATGCAAGAGAAAAGGTAAAAATATATTTATTTTCACATATCTTTAAAATCATTTAATAAATTTTATTTATCATATACTTATAGTCTGTCATATATATATGAATAGATTGATTGTTGCTATACAACATGCTTATTCATAATAATGCAATATAAATTATTTTTTAGGTCAAAGGATCTAAAATAGCAAGTCGCGTGGTTTCTATAATAAAGCATATCAAACTAGGTAATAATATACACTGCCGTGCTTGTAGACTCATTGGAAATTTATCTGAAAGTGATTATCATGCAAAATCATTATGTGAAGTTGGTGCAATTCAAGCTTTGGTTGATCTTTTACAACTAGATACTTATGTGCAAACTTACTTAATGGGTGTCAGGGCAATAAGGTATTAGAAAATTAATTTATATATATGAAGATAATATCAATATTTCTTGTTAAGTTCTATATATTTTTTTTTTTTTTATAGGAATATTTGGAGTATATACGAAGGTAGTAGAGAAGAAATTTTAGAATCTGGAGTAATATTTAGAATTACAAGTTTATTAATATTAGCAAAAGAAAAATTAGAAACAAATAAAACAGATAAAAAATATATGGAACTAATAGAGACCTGTTTAAAAGCCATGTGTGCTTTTTTGTCCACATTGGATCCTCGAGTTGGAAAACAATTAAGAGGAGGAAAAAATATACAGGGTTATAAGAGTATTATACAATGTTGTGATATGCATAATAAAGTAGCGATTAGATGTTTATATAATCTTTGCCATATTACGGAATGTCGTCCAATTTTGGGAAATTTTGGTGCTATTGAAAGTTTTATCGTTCTTATCAAAGATCGCTTAGAATTGTCTAAGGAGACATTAGTCACTTTATGCCTATTTTGTGTAGAAGCTATAAATCGTGCGAAGGTTAGAATGGGATCAGGTTTGGAATTAATGTTATCTTTATTAAAAGATATCAAGAATGAAAAATATCATGCCATATTATTACATGCTTTAGCACAATTTGTCCATGACGAACCAAGCATTACTATAATGCTAAAGAATGGTTTGCTTGACGTTTTAGTTACTAGATTGAAAAAAATGGCAATTGAAGCTCATGAGAAAACGAATGTTTCAAGAAAACGAAAAAGTGATACTCCTCCTAATAATCAAACACAATTGAAATACATTGCGACAAATTTAGGAAGGTACGTTCACGAAATTTAATTTAATTCTTTAGTTATGAAAAACGTAATGTTTACTTCTTTTTTATCTACAGATTTAGTTCAGACTACTATCGAGATGATTGGAGTCCAGGAAGTGCTACTAGTGTTTCCTCTTCGCCTCCTAGTACACCACCGTTACCTTTTTATGATTCTATTGAAAATGACGAAAATACCGAAGATAATTACAGTCCAGTTTGTAGCGATACAGAAATGATGGATAACGAAGATGGTAAATTAATTTATATATTTTGTAACTTAAATCATTTTAAAAATACTCGAGAATAATAACTTCTGCCTCATTTTTTTTAGAACCCCAAGAAGAAGTAGAATCATTAAAAAGTTGGAAATCAGTAACTATAGAAGTAGAAGAATCCCAGAATGTAGAAAAGGAGAGGAAATTGTGGGAATGTCCATACACCTGGGAGTTTGGAAATTTATGGGCGTTATTATTATTAAGCCACTTAAGTCTTTCAAATGATCCAATTGATGGATTGGCCGATCCCACGACCATTGGACCGTTATTAGCTTACATTAGACACGGAAAAAATATAAGAGCATCTAGAATTTTAAATAGAATTATAAGGTAAGTAAAACACTTATTTTACAAATAAAACATATTATATATTAGAAAAATTTTTTATATAGAAATGGAGCGTATTTAGTACCATTATTAAAACAGGGCTTCGTTTTTGAAGTTCAAACATTATGTGGGTCTGAACATTATACAAGACAACTGTGCGCCGTAGCAGAAACAGGCGGAGCGATAGGTGAACTTACATCTATATTGCTTCGCGGAAAGGAAGCTCATAAATTGATTATCGCAGTCTCGATACCATTTATAATTAAATCGCGAGATATTCTAAAATCATTGCTGAACAATCACGGTGGTCTTCAATTAATATTTCACATTCTATCTGATCAACAACATGTCCTTTATGAAAACGCTATTTGGTCAATTTGTCGTCTAGCAAGCACGTTAGAAATTCAACCTGAGATTATAGAAAAATGTCAAATCACAGAAACCGCTTCGACTGATTTTCCTAGAGTATATGATAATCATCCGAAACCTGCAACGGTTACATTCGAACTGGACGATGGTACGACCGTCGACGCTTGTAGGCAAACATTGTGTCAAAAATCAGACGTATTCTCCGCCATGCTTGAAGGGAACTTTTCGGAGTCAGGCAAGAAACGTGTCAAATTGCGAAATACATCAAAGGAAGGTCTTAACACGTTGTTACTAGCTGCAAATGGAGCAACTTTCGAAAATAGAACTATCGAATCTTTATTGGATGCGGTGCTACTAGCTGATAAATTCCTCATGGCTGATATATCGGATATTCTTACACAAAGTTCTATCTCCAAGTTGAATTATAAAAACTTCAGTAGGGCATGGAACTGGGCGAGAATGAATTCGTGTCACGAACTGAAATCCTGTTGTGTGAAAAGGTTTCTGACAGCTCAAATGACAAATCCTGAAAGAGTCCAAGCGTTTCAGGATTTTTCTACCACTGGAAGTTTTCATGAATTCCTAGACGAAGTAAAGAAAATCATTAACAATGTCTTGTGCCAACGTTAATGACGAGTTAATTTTTATACAATTGTGATATTTAATAATGAGGTAAGTGACTGCTTTAATCATTTAATAAACATTCTCTAAGTAGGAAGCAGTTAATGAAACTTTTATATAATAAACTGTCTGAGTCATTCTATACTTTGATCATACTTATTGTGAATATATTTTAAAACGTGGAATTGATGTACATTATAAATATACAATTTATAAATGTCATTTAATTATATATTGTAAATGTACAATTATATATTAATTAAATATATATATAATATATATATTTAAATGTTGATAATTGTAAATAATTAACTTACACGTGCACACATGTATGTATGTATGTATGTATCTATGTATGTATGTATGTATCTATGTATGTATGTATGTATGTATGTATGCATGTAGAACGAAAATATTTGAACGTCAGTTTATTCAATATAAATGTATACGGGTAAAACATTGCTTCGAAGAAACAAGTAAATAAAAAACAAGAAATAGAAAAAAATACTCTCCTATACGACGATACTTCATTTCGTTATATTACACATTATTTGTTATGTCCTTTCTGTCAGCTTTAATTTTATCGACTTCGAAGGTACAGATATCAAATGTAAAATTAATTCCACTTGATCCTTATTTATACATTCTATTTTGAACGACTTAACTAGCTGCAATTTTTTAAGATAAAGTCAAATAAATTCAGTAAATCTTGATTTAATTTCATTATTTTCGTACCTGTGCTAATGCAAGCGATATTTGTATTTCTGCCAATTTTCGACCAATGCAGCTTCTAGCACCTAAAGCAAATGGTAAACTACCATGCGGATGCATTACACCTTGGTAAGTACCTTTTTCCGTTCTGATCCATCTTTCCGGAAGGAATTCATTTGGTTGCGAAAAGTTCGCTGCGTCGCGACCACTCGAATAAAGTGATAATACGAGCAGTTCCTATAATATCCAAGAATGGCTATTTTAATATTTATTATTCATTGTAAATGATACATGTAATATATATTTATTGTAAATGACACATAGTAATATAGATTTACTTACCCCTTTTGGTACAAAGTAATTACCAATCACACTATCTTTTGGTAAATATCTAGATATAAATGGAGCTATGGGATAGAGTCGAAAAGATTCTTTAATTACGCCTTTTAACAATGGTACGCGTAATAAATCTCTCTGCGGAACATCCTTCAATTGTTCAAATAATTCTTCTTGTTTCTCAGGGTAATTACACAACAGTAGCAATGTCCACTGCAAAGTGGTCGCTGTCTGAATACAAAAAACACAGAATTAGTTTTCGAGTATTAACAAATGCATAAAATATTTAATTCTTAAAATATGATTTAATTTCTTTTTAACTTCATTCTATTTATTCCATTGTTTATTAATTTTTAAATTCAAATAAAACAAAAAAAGAAGAAATTTTTCATTTAAACTTTAAATGTAAAATTTCATTTTCTCAACTACATTCGATCTAACCGTATCACCAGCTGCCAAAATGAAGTCGGTAACAATGCAGATTGCATCCTCGGCTCGGATACCTTCATCCATCATTTTTTTCAACAAACCGTCGCCACCTAATGTAGTCATTTCCGGTACCAGTGTTCGAACAATTTCGAACGCTATATCAGCAGACGCGACGAATTTCCTCCAAACAGGAAAGCGTAAATTCATAGCTAGCTTAGCTGGTATCACAGATAATTTAGCTGAATATTCAAATATTTTGTACAAGACCTCCGCCAATACTTCGAAGTCTCGAGATAGCTGTTGCTTGTAATAATGCCAACACGATCCCATTAACGTAGCCATCATTGCTGTAAAAAAAAAAAAGAAGAAACAACAAGCTTCTATAGATATCTTTATCTCTCGAATTTTCAACTAAAAAAAAATCTTAATTAGACTTCAATAAAATTTATTTTTACCCTCGAGGGACCATTGATAAAGTTGAACCTGTAAATTCGTTATAACAGCATCGGTCTTGATCTGTTTTTGCCATTTTTCCCTGAGTTCGACAGCCGCGTCTTGACACGGTTGGAACATTAAATTCGTTGGATCTGGCGCCAGCATCACTTTATTTAAAATCTTACGAAAGTATATCCATTCTTCGCCGTCCCTATTCAAACAGAAATTTCACTTTAAAAGTTCCATTTAACATCGTTGACACCCGGCGTCGGTGGTAAAAATAAAAATGAGAGATTCGTATTTTTATTCCACGACCTTCAAACGTGCAGCTATTTTTAGTTTTTAAGAGAGAGAAGCTTAAAATTACTGTACATGAACAGCAAACCGCGTCGACATTTCCGTGTCTCGTTGTACAGTGTCCAAGCTTCTGGTAAGAAGTGTTTCGGCGCGGACCCTTCCAATCTAAAAACTCTTCGAAACTCATGTGTTGAGTTTACAAAAACTGCTGTAATTGGACCTAGGCGTTCCCTGTAAACTGAGCCCAATTCCTTGTGCCGTCTGTCAACGTACTCGTGTTGTCTCTTTGGACCACCGGCGAGAATAAACGACAGAAGCGTTCCGAAAACGGGGATACCACGTGGCTCTGGTGCTTCTTGCACAATAGTTTCAGTCGCAGTCACCGCCACTGTAGCAAAATTTCTGTCGCGCGACTTCTCGACGACTGACTCCTTCGATCGATTCGCGCCATCTATTGATTTCGAGATATCGGAGAGATCATCGATCCTTGGTGTTTGCGTCGCGCCAGTATAACCGCAACCAGATACGCAGTGTTTCGCCGCGGTAACGCCGTCAGATACCTTCACAGATTTGCCGGTTTTCAAAACATTTTGCGCAACTTTCAGCTTCATCATTCCTCTCTCTCTCTTATCTGCCGTATAATGCGAAAAATAACCGATGCTACGTTATTACTTCGTAACGTGTATTTTACAACTACAAAACATACGTTGCGAATACGTTCGTGTTAAAAATTTCAACCTTCCTTTCGTCTTTTTCTTTTCTTCTTGCAGGCGAGACGTTTCCTCATCGAAATCTCAGAAATGACTTCATCGGAATGCGAATCGTTTAACGCCACTCTCGAAGGAGCTCTTCTTTTCTTTCTCCGGGTGTCATATTTGATAACTCGAGTTCAATTCGACGATAACACTTGGCGGACAATTCAGAGCGGCGATAGTATCTTTTCTATGATCATTGCGTTTAATGCTGATCCTCGCGTTAATCTGATACTGCGATCGATTATAATTCTCTCTCACGGTGAAATGCCTTTTCAGGTTGCACTTGATTCCGAACACCTCAGCAATTATTGCGGTTTCCGGTTCCGGTAACCGGAACTAGGCACGGTAACAGGAAGTGAGGAATCGTAAAAAGAGAGCGGAATTCATGGAAGATATTGGAGTTACACGGTAGTTATGAAACACTGGTAGACACGCAAAGAAGAAGATCGAATACCGTTTACTATGACCGTTAACTAGAAGCCGTTTACCCCTCCGCTGCAGGTTTCCACTTTCTTCCACGAGAATTCCTTCGTTTTGTGATTCACTGTGTTCTTATTTTCAAACCGATTACAGTGGCGTCGAGATTAATATTAGAACGAGCGATTAGCATAAATCACCGTTTGTACAATTTCATCAGTTGTCTTATTATCTTAATAGTTATTCACAATTATTTTATACGTTATAGGATCCGTATTGTGCGTATCCCATAACAATTTCACGATGCTGGTATTAGAGAAATAATGAACGCACATTTATCATATATTGACAATGTATAATAATATTTTCCTTGGTACGTACTTTTAATTGTTATATATATAAATCAATAGATAATCACTATAATAAAAGCCATAAAAAAAAAAATGAAAATGTTATAAAACAGATAAATCATACCGTTTATTATAGGATGATATTTGTATCTATAATACTAGTCTTTCTATAAATATTATTATTGAACAATCAAATCAGCAAATTTTTTTATTTTTAGAGAGACCAAAACACTAAAATTGTTTAAAGTAAGAATAATAATTTTTACACTATCAGATTGTTTTTCAACTGTTAGCAAACACTGATACTTTCTCACGATTATCCCGAGCCCCTGTCGCCCGACTACTGCACGCTGTTTAACAGTTTCGAAGATATTTAAATCTCCTACTGAAATTTCTTACATCGAGTGGGGGACCACGTGTGAGGTTCCAAGAATAAAGGATTATGAGCTATATAAAATTTCATTCAAACATATGAACAAATTTATGCTTTATCCTACTATAATATAATATAATATAATATAATACAATATAATAAAATATAATTATTACATTGTATTTACTACTACTACTTATTTACTAGTACTTATTATTACTAAAATATTTAACGCCTGAATCAGTTGAAATTTTATATTTATTAATTTTAATACAATCTATATTCATCAATATTTAAAGTATAAAAAGCAATCAACCAAAAAGTATAAAAAGCAATTGTCAATATTTAATGGTATCAAAGACTTATACAAGATTTTTTCAAGGAAATACAGCAGACCTAAAAGTATGATAAAACATGATTTACATAGATAAAGAAGACAGATATTCTGTTTGTAAAATTGAATAAAGTTAGATTTTGAACAGAGCGATAGCATTTACAAATAATGCTCTGTTCAATGCATCCGATTTCCATCTACTTTCGTGTTTTTCCGTTGTACTACGGAACGAAACGGAATATCTAGTTTTGTATATACCGAGGCAAAATAGTTCCATTGTAAAAAATAATCACTGACAAAATTCATTTTATTTTCATTTGTTATTCTTTTTATGAAAGAAATCATATTTTTACATTTTATATGCTGGCTCAAAAAATATTTTAAGTAATATGTGCATATAAAGGTTCACTAAAATAAAGTTTACTAATATATGAATATTATAAAGATATATTAATTGCAATTATATATCCAAACAAGAAAATTTTTGTTATTGTTAATAATTAAAAATTGTCTTATATTTCTGTTGTACTAAAAGTAAGTAATATCTCTAAAGAAATGCTTATCGTGTATTCCATAATAAATAATAAGTCCATGAAGGTAACGATTTTCACGCATTCGGTCAGAAAATCAATGCTGAACAGACGAAATAAAGTGCGATGGTTGAATATAAAGGAACCTGTTTATCAGAATGCAAAGCGCTTTTATCTTTGTAGATCGGTGAAGTTGTCTGATCATAAAAAACGACCATGAAAAAATTTACTTACATTTAATAATGCAATAGGATGCGGTTTAAATTAACTGGCTGTATTGTACTGTTTGCAAATAATGATTAATAATCAATAATTTATCAGAATAACAGTTTGACAATCCAGTTCATAATCCAGAAACTTTAAATTCCTAATTATACTATTATATAAGTTGAAAAAATAAATGACATCAGAGAAAAAAACGATCTATATTTGCAGCATTAATGAGCAAAACGTAATTTTGTTTGAATTGCAATTAGAATTAAATATTAAGAAATCAATATTCCTTGATTGCCCTATTTTGGGGCAATATTAGTTCTAATAATCTTTGTCCTTTGAGGCTATATTATATGTTTATAACTTAATATACAGAATATATCACAAAATATAAAATCATTATATTTTTAAAGCTTAAAAAATTAGATAAAATTATAATTTTGTTTCTTAAAAATTTTTATTTTTAAGTTGTTCATATGATTTCTTAATTATTCATGCTGGCAATATATTAATTTTATTGTCATTTATTTAAATCATATTATAATTAAGTAAATACTAAATATAACTAATGTACATGATGCTATTATCACTTAAATTATATAAGATGGACATTAGTGGAACATACAAATTTATTGAGAAATAATTTATCGGACATATTTTATCAAACTTAACAACTACAATTATATTTAATTCATTATTTTATGAGAATAAAATAATAAATTTTTTTACTATCAAAATACAATTTAAAAAATTTAGTTAAAAACAGAAATTTAAAAAATTTGATGTAACATCAAAACTTTTTCTATCGTCTATTTATAGGAACCAATGAATATTATCCAAAATTGTTGTCCGAAATCTTTTATTGGATTTATAAAAATCTATGTTATATGTTTATAAAAAAAACTTGTTAAAATGTTTAAAAAAAAATACATATCAAATTAATAAACCTTAAATTAGAAATACCCGATTATGCAAATTTCAATGTTGAATTAAATTAATTCTTTTTACACAATATTCGAATTGTATTCTTATCATATGTCGAAGGTTTAAAGATCAGGATGATGAAGAGGCGACTTTTAGAGCACTCTATTGCTAGATGCACGAGGAAGTACTTGACTAAAGGAACACAACGAATCGTTGCGCATCTGAATTTTAGTGAGTCGTTGGTCATCGTCCCTTTTTTTTTGCTGCGATGGATACCGATGTCGAATCCTGTTTAAAAGATTGGAACGACCTAGCACAAGATTACAAGGAATTAGAAGTAAGATAATTTTTTGTTAATCCTGGGTACTGAGGTTGTCAGTGATTTGCACGTTGGACCATTTTCTGTGAGGTTAAGTGTATTTTTTATTTATCCAATACCCGCAAAACAAACCAGTGTATAAAAATATTTCTATGTAACGTTCTGTGAAATGCAAATACTTTTTTTCTAGCATATTTTCATAAATGTGTTATAAATATTATCGCGGGATATTTCCTTGCTCTTTTTGTTAATTGTTCGTTATTTAATCAATACATTCATTACAATTATTTTTCCATATTGTGTGAAGTATTTTAAGTATTACGCGGTGTTTTATTTAAAATGGTAACATTTCAATTTTGTTAACAGGCATTGAATAAAGAATATCTTGCAAAATTAGAGGAAGTAGGAGAACTTCAAGCAAAATGTTTAAAAGGAATTTCTCATCAGAAATACCGGATGAGTGTAATATCAAAATCACTCAAACAGTAAGTAATTAGTTTTAATGTATTCATACTCATTAATTATTAAACAAATAAATACGTTTTCTCACAACTGCAGATTACATGCAAGCGAAGCACAAAAAAGTTTAAGCAAGGAGATGGCTAAAAGAGAGCAACAGTTACATGAAATGGAACAAATCTTACCAAAACCAAATGGCACATATCTTCAAATTATTTTAGGCAATGTTAATGTTTCTATATTAAACAAAAATGATAAGTAAGAATAAAAGTAATAATGACATATTCAAGACACGTATATCGTAGAATATACACTCAACATTTCATTTATTTTTCAGGTTTAAATATAAAGATGAATATGAAAAATTTAAATTGGTTCTTTCTGTAATTGGTCTTATTTTATCTGTGCTAAATCTGGTAACTAATATCAGGTAATATATGTTGTTTATTCTGTAATAAAATAAAAAGTTTATAATAGTCAGATATGGACATCATTGATAATATTTGTTACAGAACTTTGGAACTTAGTTTTATGTTCCTTTTAGTCTGGTATTATTGTACACTGACAATAAGAGAAAGTATATTAAAAGTAAATGGTTCAAGAATAAAAGGCTGGTGGAGATTTCATCATTTCCTCTCAACTGTAATATCTGGTGTTTTATTAGTATGGCCTAACATAGGGCCGTGGTATGCATTTAGACAACAATTTATATGGTTCAATGTTTATATCAGTATGTTATTTATCTAGAAATTTGTAATAATTTTTTTTGTTGACATCAAAACAAAATATGTTCTTTTTACAGGTGTAGTACAATCCTTGCAATTTTTCTACCAGCGGGGTGTTTTATATCGATTAAAAGCATTAGGTGAAAGGCATAATATGGATATTACAATCGAAGGTTTCCACTCTTGGATGTGGCGCGGATTATCGTTTCTATTGCCATTCCTTTTCGTTGGATATATATTTCAGTTATACAACGCATATGTCTTATTCACATTAATATCCTATCCAGAAGCTACATGGCATGTCCCAGTTCTTAGTGGCATGTTCTTGGTATTGTTCCTAGGTAATACAATAACAACTATTATGGTAATTCGTCAAAAATTAAGAGAACGCGTAAAATACCATTTTGCTGGAGTGTTTTCCTCTAAATTCGAACGTAAAAAGGAAATAAATGTAGAAAAAGACATGAAAGCTCAGAAATGCGAATAAAATAAAATTGACGAAAGCAAATGTGATAAAAAGATTAAATGTAAAATAAACATTCACAAATGTGAATTAGAAAAATGCAAATGTTGGAGGAAAAAACAATGGAAAAATGCAAATAAAATAAAAAATAAGTCTAATTAATGAATTCAAACCAAAAATAAACAAAGTACTTCAAAATTCTTTCTTCCATGTATTGTCATCTTTCTCTCACTTTCATTAGACACAAGCTGCATTTAAAATATATTAACCTGCAATATAGAAATGAATTCTTTGAAAGTATTCTTTTTGTATGTCTTTTCATATGTTAACAAACTTTTGCATATTTTCAATGTTTATTTTTATAGATATCAACATGATATAAATTTAGACGTGCTTATTTTTTTAAATAAAATTAAAATATATTTGTGCACTTTCTCAATATACCAATTTCATGTAAAAAATCATCTAATTTTTATTCATCTTATTAAATTATTAGATTAAAATTTATTAAATGGTTTTTAAGAATGTTATATTTTATACTTAGTAAAGTTCATGTTGAAATTTAAGTTTACAATTTGAAAGTACAAACAAATTTTTATTGCTCTAAACACAAATATATATTCTACTAAGTAAAAAAGAAAAATGATTTTATCTACAAAATTATATTCACATAAAGACACATAAGTACATATGTGTACATTGTGCGCCTGTGTGTGCGTGTCATTATGTATTATTATGATAATTTAATCAAAATAATATATCTTCGTGCACACACCTGTGTGCTCATTAGCTACTCATATTACAATTAATAGTCATTTATAATTATTATGCATGACACATCGCATATTTATGTAACATGAATTTATTTGTTTTGTTTTTAATATATTTATTAAATTATATATGTAAATAGAAATATGTAATATGCCTAACATTAAATAAAAACAACAATTTCCAATAATATATGTATACACGCACTTGCATATATTTATATTTATATTTTCAACGTAGAAAATTAATAGTATAAAATAATCTTATATCTAATATCGTTTGACATAAAGAATTGTTATTGAATAATTTAATTGAAATCTTCCTATCGTTTATTAACAGCAAATTTTATACAGAAAAAACAGCGATCTATTGTGTTAAAAGATATTGAACTTTCGATCTGTAATGGAATTATTTTTTTTATTATTATTAGTACATTATTTTCATTTTCAATCCTGTGCATGAGAAATATTTCACATTAATTGCATTATATTGCATAACTGTTCATGACAATGCAATTTCACTCATACTCATTGTTACCAATGTACATGATAACGAATACTAAAAATGTGTGAGTGTGCCGATAGTGTTTCTTCGTAGTTACATTACTGAAAAAACGTCAGTCGCAAAGATAGTGGCGTACATTTTCATCAGTACTGTTGGAAATAGTTGAACAATATTTTCTTCTCAGTAAAATGCCTGTAAAATGCCTCAGTAAAATATCTTGGCCAGTTGTTGGAGCTGTTATTCACCCTAATATAGGAGGATGGGCCGGAAGTTACTTCACTAGAAAAAATATTAAACCCTGGTATGAGGTAATTAAATCGATTAATCGTTAGAACCATTCAAATACAGTAGTAACATCTAGAAATAGTAAACTCTAAAAATTTTAACCGATAGATTTAATCTATAAGAAAATGTATATAAAAACCGGCATTAAATGTTTAATTACTATAAAATAAGAATTTGTTTTTAAATAAATCATATATTTGCATTTCATTTTATTACAACATAGTCTTAAAAAAAATCTTATATATATTCAGTAACTTAAAAAATATTAATAAAATGACTGCATTGTTTTTATATTAAAAAAAATTCACTCGGTTTTAATAAATTGCAATGTATAATATATGATTAATAGATTATATTGAAATTCTTTTAATTATATTGATATTCTTTTCAAATAAAAATCAGATAATAAATCTTTTTGATGATACTTAACAGTCTTTGAATAGACCATCTTGGACTCCACCAAACTGGGCATTTGCTCCAGTATGGACAACTCTCTATTGCACAATAGGATATTCTTCATATTTAGTGTGGAAAGATGGTGGTGGTTTCAGAGAAGCAATAGTACCTCTTTCTATTTATGGAACTAATTTAATATTAAATTGGTCTTGGACACCATTATTCTTTGGATTACACGAGATAAAATGGGTATTTTGATAGAAATAAACATATCATAGGTTTTAATTACTTTTCTAATTATCTTCTTTCATGGCTTTTTAGGCTTTATATGAAATTGTTTTATTGTGGGGAAGCACTGTAGCAATGGGTGTGTCTTTCTATCATGTGAATCCACTTGCTGGTTATTTGATTATTCCATATTTAGCATGGACTACTCTTGCTACAGCATTGAACTATACAATTTATAAGAATAACAAACCAAGCATCGAACCAGCTGCAGATGAAAAGAAAAAATAATGTACTTGATGATTCTTTTGTAGCAAACAACATTAATGTAAATCACCTAATGAAAACAATGTTTTACTCTATTTTTTTTACAGTTATTATATCATTACCATTTAATAAGAAATGTGCCTTGCATTGAACGCACAATGCTATTAGTATACACATGTTTATTGTTTGATATGAAATAAAGGTTAGTCATAAAGTTAATCAACCATACGTACATTACAATATATATATATAATATAATATCTATATTATATATATAATTATAATTCATTATTCGCATCATTAATAAATCATATAAAGAAACTTGTACAGAATCACTTTCGTATTCTTCCGCAGAGTAATCTATCCTATTCTGTATAAGATCTAACAAACTGTATTATATATGTCATCTTAAATTTTCTACAATGTCATCTTTGTAGCAAGATCATTATGATCAATGAATTAACAGGTTTTATACAGAATAGGGCAGAATATCTTACAGAAAAGAGATATCGAGCACGGTACAGATTTGGGCGGGTCACTGTACTCTGCTGCCATTTTTCACAAGCGCTATGTAGGGTCAGTTGCGTAAATGTAACCTTGTTGTTGAAGTACGTACAAGCGTTTTTCAACAGCATCTTTATCTAGAATATAATAAAATAATAAATTAAAATAAGAAAATACATTCCAGAATAAAAAAAAAATATATATATATAAATTACATTTAATAAGGAGGGCTCTATCTTGACTGTGGCTGACATGTTGTGACAAAGAATGGAGCAATATCTGTGCTGTATGATACCGCTGGAAACATTCTGCAGGATTACCAAACAATTCATCAAGTGCTGCTGATTGGCACTGTGGAAAAAGTTAACTCTTCATAAATACATATACATCAACATATACAATTTGGTAAATCTACCAAATTCATAAGAAAAGAAAAAGAAAATTGGCCACACTTACCATTTGAATGGCATGATTATACAGAATTTTATCTGCAGTAGCTCCAGTCTGATGAAGAAGCCCAGCACTATTGAGCTGTTTACATTCAGCAAGACATGTTCTAAATTTTTCGTTCATTGTGTTTACAACTGAAATTGTCATCATTTTCATATTATTATATTTTATATGCAGAAATTAGAATAAACGAAATAAATAAATTACCATCTTTAACGGTGGCAGTTGGCTGCAACCGACCAGCCTTCAATTGTTGAGTTGCAAGACTTAATCCAGAACTGAGCCATTGAAGAGCTCTGACAAGTAAAATTACTTGTTCTGCTCTTCTCCTCGTTGCAGCAGTGCTTGCTTGTTCAATACCACCTAAAGGCGCACCTAAAGGTCCTGCTTTTGTTCTTGCTACTTCACACACACATTCGCATAATGCAACAACAAAGTTTAACTTTGCTAATATTTCGTTGTGTTCTCGTTCCAAAAGCGTCTCCTCTGGAAGTTCAGGTGCGAAGAACGTCAATGGCTGATCATCTATCGTAGGATTTACTTCTGGTAAAAGATTCTGGAAACTACCCGCTTCTGTAAATTTAATGTAAAAAAAAATACAAAATTATTACCCTTTAGTTAGTATAAAATATTTCTTTTGTTAGAATACAAACATACGCACCAGATATTTCAGGAAGAGTAACAGCTCTTGTACCAAAAGGAATAACTGGTGAATGTCTCAGTGTGTTGTTATTATCCTGAAATGCTCTCGATGTAGGAGAACCTAAGACTGCTAATGGCCCTGTTAGTAATGGCGAAGATGCACTATTATTCCCAGTCGAACGCCGTAATGGAGACGTCCCACTGGAAGTATGTGAATGCCTTGCAACAGGACTAACTTGCCATGTATTTGGCGGTGGAGGTGTTTCACTTAATCTGAAAATAATTACAGTTAAATAAAATTATACAATAAAATTAAATATCATCATAAAATTATATATCATATATATAAAATAATTTATATGAACAGAAAGTTTGTATTGTTTGTACCTCCTACTGGGTGGTGTACCAATAACAAATTGAACACTAGGTGGACTAAGAGAGCCAATGTCAGGAGCATGACTCCTATGCGTATCCACACTGCGTTTCATACTTATAGGTTGAGAGCGAGGAACAACACTACTTCCTGATCTTACATTAGTAGAAGGAGATGATGGTTGTGCAATACTTCTTTGAGACGGAACAGGAATTGGTTCCGAAATGGGAAGGAAGCATGGTCGTGGTGGACTCACTGCTTCTCTACTAGTTTGTTTGACATACCTAATCAATTAATAACAATATTATAAACATAATAAATAAAAATCTTTTATATAGATTATATTGTTAAACTACGTACTTTATTTGCGTATTAGTATTATTGTCTGTGTCACTGCTGAGATCACTTGGCACAAGTACAAAGTCATCTTCAGGACTGGAACACGGACTAGTAGTTTCTGGTTCTAATCTTGTAACAGCTGTACCCACTTGAATCGCTAGTGTTCCTGGAGAAGCAGGAAGTTCAGCAGGAACAGGACTTGGGCTTTCCCTGGAACCTTGAAGGAAAGGATGCCCAAAGAATTCATCGAATGGCATACGATCTCTAGCATTACGTCTTAACAAGCCCATTAAAAGATCTGATAATTCAGGTGAAGTTCCAGGTGGAATTCTAAAATATAAGCAATTAAAACACAAAAAAAATGAATATGGCTTTTGTTTCTTGGCGAAAAAAAGAAACATTGCTTAACGTACTTAGGTCCAAGATTTGCATTTTTCTCATAAAATAATTTCAAAGCTTGAGGTGTATGAGCTTGAAATGGAGCTTTTCCAGTAAGACATTGAAAAACTATCGTTCCTAAAGACCAGAGATCTGCTTTTGCATCATATTGAAGTGACATTATAACTTCTGGTGCCATATACATTGGTGAACCGCATAATGTTGCTGCCATTACACCATCTTGTAAGAATCTAGCAAACCCAAAATCCGCTGGAATTTAAAAAGTATATTTTAAAATCTTTGATCTTTACTTATATTTCCAATTAAATTGAATAAATTGCAAAAACAAATAAATAATACTTACCAATCTTTAATGTTATCTGGTGTGGCTGTGGACAAGCCTTGCCACAATTATGACTGAGTAAAATATTTTGCGGTTTAAGATCTCTATGGACTACACCTTTGGCATGTAGTGCTTTCATTGCACCTGCTAGTTGCTTTAAAAATACTCTGATAGTATCTTCAGAAAGAGTTCCTTTTGCTAATGAATAAATAAAAAGAAAAAATAAAATAAATAAGTTGAACTTTAGCTTTTGTAGACATTTCAATATTTTAATAAGAGATTTTTTTTTTATAGAAAACATACCACTTAGATAATCAGCTAAATCCCCACCATTACAATACTCCATAACCAGGAAGACATTATGATTAGACTCCTAAATAATAAATTCAGAATTATACCACTAATACTATTATATAACATTTATAAAGAAATTAAAAATATTTAATGATTACTAATATAAGCATTATATATTAATTTTTATTATACTAACCTTGCAATCCAATAAAGCGACAACATTTTCATGATGTAATTCTGTTAGTTCCTAAAACATAATGTTTTAGTCAGCAATCAAACTCATTAACCAGCTGTTATTAAAATATAAAACATCCTATCTTAACCACAGGCAACTTTTATGAGATGATATATGTATTACCTTTATATTTTTTATAATAAATATTATTGTTTTATTAATAATTAATAACAATTGTTTTACTAATCAATCTATGAATTATAAGTATTATATAATTATTGTACAATGTTATTTCATGTAAATAAATAATATTTTTTCTTTCATAACAAGTCAAAAACAAACAGAATATAGCACAAACATATTTCTTATTAAACTACAAATTACAAACCTTCAAAATTTTGATCTCTTTCCCAAGTAGATTCTGTGATTTTGCCAAACTTTTTTTGGTGATACTTTTAATTGCCACTACAAAATTTGGTTTCTACAAAGAAAAAGGTAGTCATATAATTGTTAATACACGTAATTGAAGATGACAGGAGAAAAACAATATAACAAGTCATACTTTTCATGTTTTATAGGACAATTTTCAAATACAATATGTCGTTAATTTTATATTACCTATTTATCTTCTTTTTATATAAATTTTATTATTAATTATATGCATATTTTTGCCACTTTCTTGAACATTTCATATTGTCATAACATAAATATTGTCATAACATTATATTACTGGTTTCTAATGAAACTTCCATCTGAATTTAAGTCTCAACTAAAAGTATTGGAACCTTCATGAAAATTGTTATGTATATACTACACGTATTATATAAAATATTTTGAAATCTCATTAGCATTATAATCAAAAACATAATAGTCATGATTATATTAATAAAATTTGAAATCAATGTGAAGATGTATATAAAAATTACAAAATATTCATTGCAAATATATATTTAATAAAGAAAAAACTAACACATAACATGAATAAATGTATAATATGAACCACTGAATACCAAGATTTATTAATATAAAAGATAATTGACTGTTTATAATCTTTACAATATATATGTATATACTTGTAACTTCTACATGTATATATTTTCAAATACATTTCAAACTTTATCAATGTAATCATGGTAGCTGAATCTTGTTACAATACTGACGAAATTTCAAAATGTTTTATACAACAGATACAACATGTTAACAAAAGATTTCTATAACTGTTTGAATACTTGTAAATACATTAGTACTGTATTGTTAAAATATGTGTATATGTTAAAATATGCCCTTTTAGCCATCAAACATCAAAATTATAAAACACAAACTTATCATGCTCTTTTACTCGTGGCCCTCAATTGCGATCAATCACTGTTAAATTATTGTCTGGCCAAATTGTTCTCTTTATCATTTCTATTTACGATCAGAATTCTGAATGATCAAAGAAACGCAGGAAGACTCACTTTACGATGTCTACCTCTGAAGACCACGGCGAATGCGCCGTGGCCTATCAGATCTTTTGAGTTGTACTCGTAGTCGCCGATGAATTCCATTGTCGATCGTGATTTCTCTGCGACTGAGGATTTTTCACCGATCTTTTACAGGCAAGGTCAATAGTTTACAAACATAGCACGATAGGCTAAGAAGATGCATTGCCCGTGGAGAGAGATCGATACGCGTTGCAAGAAAAGTTTCCACACCGATTTCGTGTGATATCGTTCCTCTTTCCCTAGACGATCCTTCTCAAAGACTCAAAGAAGTCGCCACTCTACATTTTGTCCACCCTTGTAAATCACATCAATCATTAACTCGGATCACCACAATGATGGTAGGCACAGTCGCAAAATACAAAACACAACGGAGTACACACTCAGTCGTACAGTTGCCTTCCCAAAATGTCAGACGATTCCGCACAGAGGTCGTGTTAACATTCCATAGGTACGTAACTATCACATTAGAGGCCCATAACATAAAATTTCTTCAAATTCGCTCGTAGACATATAAAAATTTTACGTCGGTGACGTAGATTTTTCGTAATTTCAAGTTCATATAAAATTTATCTGCTCGCTGAAATTAGAAAAATTTTTAATGGCAGTAATATTCTTTAACTCGACTTTATGTGATGCTACCGCAGAATCTTGCAATGAGATTTGTTATTTGGAATATGAAAATATATATATACACGTACTTTTATAAAATTTGAAAGAATCATAAAAAGAAAGAAATCATTGAGGTTTTATATATATTAAGAAATATTAAATTAAATGTACATGATGTAATGTATAGTATGGTAATATTTTAGTATAGTAATAAAAAACAGTTTCCACTATTAGATAGTCACGTATGATTTACTTTATGTAGTATACATCAAAATCATTAAAATTAAAATTACTAATTAATGAAATATTATAATATAATAAAGAAATTCTGTCGATAAATGTTAGAGTATGTTAAATAATAATAACTAATCAATAACACTATAAATATAATTAGCATATTTTCTTTCTTGCGAGTACCATAAAGGGGCTACAAATTACCAATCTACAGCCTTGCAAAATTCAAAATATAACTATAATCAGCCATGGACCGTAAGACTGCATACACATGCATACACACATTGGAGTCCAAATAATCCAGTGTAATCTTCATGTATTTAGCATTCTACTATTCCATAAATGTGATTACAATGGATCTATATTTATATGTATATTCTTCCAATGGCTTCTCAATCGATTTCAAAACTCCGATTAAGATTTACACATCCTGCTAATTTTTTCACACAGATTCCATCAGAGAAGTTTTCGTTCTTATAATTAGTTCTGTTACTACAGAATATATCTTGGAATATATCAGAAGTATTAAACACGAAAATTATGAAGTATATTTATCGCATTATGAAATTAATTTCGTTGTTTTATATATATATATAAAGTATTTTAACCATTTCGAAAAGCATTAGAATAATAAAAAGCATTATAAAGTAATGAGAATTCTAGAGAACTGCGTGTCGCATGTAAAGATTATTGAACAATTGTCGAGCGCGAAGTTTCAAATTTTGCGTTTTGCGCATATTATATATATATTAATAACGCCCTCTGAGCCAAAGAATTCACAAATAAATCTTATATCTTAACTGTATTATATTCGTTTTCTCAACTAAATATTATAAATAGTTAATGGAAATTATCAATATGAGATTTATCAATATGGTTTAATAAATTTTTATATTATATTATATTTATAACAATGTGTTACATCTCAGAGAGGAACATTTCAGCTAAGGAGCACAAATATTCACGCCCGATGAATGTGAAGGAGAGGAGTCATGTCGTGTGTTTAGAGTTTGCATTTCGTCTCGGAGACAGACTCATAGTAGGCGATTCTGGTGATGACTCCTGTCCCAGACGCTTGTGTGAGGAACTCAAAAGATGGGTACCAGTGATCGTACCCATCTTAGAATTAGAGCTATGCCCTATGATTATTGGAGATTGAAGATGTTGAACTTGCATTTGTTGAACGATCACTACGAGGACGCGACATTAGATGGAGCCATTATCTCGCATCATGGTTGCCTGTCGTAGAAAGAGACATTAGAGAGTTGGAATGAGAATATGTAAGAACCACAATTGCATATAATTTTCAAAGTATACAATATGGAAGTGTAAGTAACTATTTCTTTATATTTATAATTACTTTAGAGAGTAGATTTTAAATATTTTCAAAATAAATTTTATACTTTAGGCTCAAGGATTGTTCGGCGTATTTAAGCAATTATGAAGTTTTAAATATTCTGCAAAATATAAAGTCAGATAAAAAGCAAAAAATGAAACAAAATCAATTAGCAAGTATAACATATCAAACTGTAAGATATTTAGAAGAGACTCCATGTAAAAGACAAATACCTGAAAAAATTAGAGGCTTTCTAAAAGCATTAGAACCTTATAATTTGACAAAGTGTGAAAAATTGACTCTTTTAAATATGTCTCCTAAAACACCTCTTGAAATACAACTGGTAATTTGAAATTTCTAATATGAAATATATTTAGAAATATTACTATGTATTACTATATATATTTACATGTAATGCTGTATATTTTTTAGATTATAGAGGATAGTGAAGATCGTTTAACTGATGATGAAGTAAATTCTTTACTTCAGGTAGTAGCAAACTTTTTAGGTGAAGATGAACAAGATGGATAGCACAATTGTAAAACTATTTTAACTGTACAAATCTTTAAAAAAACATTTTTTATACTTTATGTACATTTTATTTATATTAAACAAAAATGAAAATGATATAATATTAAATACATTATGTAAGTAAACTTTTGGTTGGCTCATTATCTTTTCTGATCCCCTAGGTCATCTATAGAATCTTCATCAATCTAAAAATGAATGAAATGTTATAGTTGTATTATTTATTTTATTATTCAGAAAGCTAATTATTGTTCTTACTTGTGGCCATTTTTCTGGAATTACTTCAAATAATTCATCTTTTACATCTCCCTGTATAACTATTTCATCATCTCCTGTTACACTAGATCCACATGCAAATTTACTACCAAAAAATTTTGCAGCTACTTTTAGATCTATGTCTGTAATACAAATAAAGTTTTGATTAATTTAGTTAAAATAATTGAGCAATTATCTCATTTAAAAGGAATTTCTATAAATAAATGTTTCATATTACCAAAAGTGCTAAGACCAGTGACAACTGTAACAGATTTCTTTTTCCCTCTAGGTGCTCTAGAGACAGTCACTAATTTTGGAACATCTTCCTTTTTCTTTGTCTTAAGCATACCTTTACCACCACGTTTTTGTCGTTTCTTTTCATCTTCACCTCCACTCGTCTCTGTGGTATTATCTTCTACTGCTCATAAGTAAATAAAATTATATGATTGCAATAGTAAAATTTCCAATTTGAGAATAATACCATAAAAATTATAATTACCTAATTTAACTTTCTCAAATTCTGTTGGTAAATTCCTTTCTAACCACTGCTTACATTTTTCATATTCTGGATAATACTCACAATACTGTAATGGAAATGCGAATTAAATTTTCAAAAAATCTAAGCATTATCTTTTTGTCATACAGTACAAATGTCAGATACCTATCGTTCAAGATTGTCTTACCTCAATAGGAAGAGAGCAATTTCCACAGTATTGTACTTGAATTGGATAAGTGACATTAGGATCAGGTCCTAAACGCAAATTTGGAGATTCTTCTGCCGACATTCTATCAGACGCTTAACCTCGCTTTCGTACACTTTAATATGAATTTAACAGATAAGACGTTAATCTCCTATCAATTCCTTTCAATTTACTTTTTTCTTTCAAAAAATATTTTCTTATAAAATGTATAACAGTTTTCTTAAATAAAGTATAAAGAATTTCTTATTCAAATTCTAACAGAAGGTTAGTAATTCGACATCTAGTAATTTTAATTCTGTTTTGTTAGATACCAAAAAACATCACTTCTGCCAATATCTACCAACGGAGGAACGTTCTAATAACGTCCAACTTCAAAAGGAACCGCACCGTTTGGTACACTGGCAACGACAAATAATAATCGTTTGAAGAATAACGAGGGGCTAGTCACGTGACGGGCAGCACCAATCGAATGCGCCGATTCGATAACCTGCTAGACGTGATAACCAATCATGTGTATTAGACTTTGTACTTCGTTCGAAACGCACGTGCAGTAGAGAAAAGCGGCTCGGTGTGCCTCAGAGTTAGTGTGCTGCCTCGTGAAAAGAGTTCGGGACGTTTCGTTCTTTTGGGTGTATAATTTTTACGAAGTGTGCGCGCGTGTCACTGTGAATAATAAAAACGTGCTTGTTTCTAGAGTCGTTTAAAAGCTTGATAGAGATTGTCAAAGAAAGATGACATTGGGCGCACAGATAGAGACCTCCGCGGAAAATGGGAGTATGAAAATCCCTCTGCTCAATAGCAGTGAAAGACGAACCAGCACTGGTTAGTATAGATTTTATGATCGGCAACTGTACATTTCCTTATTTTTCATGGTTAGGCAGCGTATGACCGATCACGTTATATAATGATTCGATCAGGTTACCATGTTCTGTCCGTTTTAATGTACACCTTTAACGATGCCGCCTTAGCCAAAAGCCGGGCCCTCGGTGTTATGTAACGCGCGCATTGCGCGAATCTATGTAGTGCGGGGTCATGTGAGGCTTTTTCCAAGAGAGAAACTAGCAGAAGACATGATCAGAACTAGCAGACGAATCTTTGCCTCTTTCTCCGCCCGATTATCACCGAGAATAACGACTTCGTCCTCCTCGTTATTCTTGGCCCTCGTTTTGCAAGCAGTTGCACAAGAATGCACAAACGTATCGTTTGACATACCTCTTCCCTAAAGACGCATCTCCCAATCGATGTGCAATCTCCATTTAACCTTTTCTCGTTACTTTTCCGTATTTTGCATCTAGGTATATCGAGTCGGAGGCAGATCGTTCCGATCACACGAAGGAAATTAATTTGAAGCACGTGATTAGTTTCTTCCTGGATGATGAAACTACGTTACCTGCCCTGCTTAATCATTCATTTTAAATGTCTATGAAATTTTAAAATTTTCACACTTGCGGAACACGCTTTGTCAGTTGTTAGAACTTTCTGTTATTATTCTGTCACGTTTGTAAATATTAAATAAATGCCGGGTCATGAAGAATGTTTATACAAAATAAATGCCTTTATGACCCCAATGAATCAAGTAGAAATTTATGTTTAAATTTATTCTAACAGTAACAATGCTGTTCATGTATTAATATACAGTCTAGTAATTTTATCGTTTTATGTATTTTTGAAGACTGTATGCATCCCGAGTATTTTTATACAATTTACGTAATCTAATGACTGTTGATTATCAAATGTAGATAATTTTTATGGTAATATTTCAGTTCGTGGCATTCATATATCCTTATGTATACACATACACGTGATTATATAGGTTCGAAATAGGCGTAGCATATCTGAGAATAATAGGAATTATGTAAATTGTGTTATGTAGATTCTCCTATTCAGTTTGAGTAGTTTTATTTTCGAGATCTAACTGTCAATGGAAAAGAAATGTGGTTTTTGAGAAAAAGCTATAAATTTTTCGGGAGAGATGTGTTCATCACTGTCGATTGACGCTAGGTCCGTTCTCTTAATTTAATCTTGTTTTAGAACTCTTATTTCGTGAAAAAGGAGCCGAAGGAAAACACGTGCATGTTAATGACCTTTCGCGCATAGGCGTAGTAACAAGGAAATTTTAAATTATGAAAGATGTTAAAATATTTTTTAAAAGAATGTTTTTATCATGAAATATGTTCTATTTTAGTTAATTTGACAAAAATAGTGTACTTTTTTTTTTATAAAACTACGTCAATTTATATATAATATTTTGTAATCTTAAGTTAGTTTGCAATTTTATTATATATAAATGAATATATAATGAACATATGTGCATAATGAATGAATACATGTACATAGATAAATATATTATATGTATAATATAAATATATATTTTTTTTATTTATGTATATCTTTACATATTTAAGTTGATCATTTTTCATAATCAAAATATATTATAAAATATTTTATAATTATTTAATAAAATAAAGGAAAAAAAAGGATCGAGTTTTAATGATGCTAGAACAGTGATTTATAAACTTTTATAAAGGTTATGTTTTGAAAGAACAATAGTGAATTGCAAAGAATTATCGATACTAGGGGTTATCGGTATTCCTGCTGACGTTATTTCCCTTATGTCTTTAGTTTCTGATACATTAAAATTACATTTTATTGAACCATCTTATGCAATTTAAAAATTTCGTAAATTAAATCTTTGATAGACATATATATGCACGTTCAACAATTAATATAGACATGTTAATTGATTTTACTTTCATAAACATATCATAAAATGCTTATGTAAGCGTTTTTACATGTGAAAATTTTTTCATCGAAATACTTTAAATAAATTAGACAAAGCTTTCTTTGTAATTTATTTGTGATATGTTACTATGATTATCAATTTGATTCTGCATATGTATTTGATATATTTTCGATATTTTCTTAAGTTAAGATTAGTTGCTTTGAATATGTATCTGAACTTGAGATTTATAATGATTCTTATCAATCTGTTTATGAGCAGTCATCTCGTGAATGGTTTCGAAACTGCCTTCTGACTGTAATAATGAAATAATATTACATTCTCTGACACGTGTAATTTACTGGTCGGTACTTATTGAGTTTGATGTTTACATATCGATTGGAATACCTGTGATTGTATGTTAACATCATCATCTACAACATATTGCCATTCTTCTTTGATCGATATTATTTCCTTTTATATCGATTCTTGAATTTTTAATCTAAATAATATTATCAATATTTCTTTTTATTAATGATCCTTACGATTTATTTTTGTTAAAAGCTATTAAGTAGAATATTTGATAATCTTGTTTTCTAAAAAAAATAAATAATAAGTATTCTTTTATTTTATAATTTTTTCCGGTAAAAAAATTTGTAAAAAAGTAGAACTTTAGAGGAATTTGTTAAGTAAAATGGGAAATATAAAATCGCGTTCAAAAAGCTTTTTTCTTTAACGCTTTAGCTTCTTATCTTCGAGCCTTTTTCATAATTTCTTATCTCTTCTTTTAGTAATAGAGAAACTTGAAAAAAAGGAACAGTTTTTGTACAAAATAGTAAGATGTACGATAAGAATGCGATAAAGTAATTCGTGTCTAAGATAAATTGCTGTAATACAATATATGTGTTCGTAGGACCGTACAACCGAAAGATTTAATGTAGACGATAAGATAATTCCAGCAACAGAAGAAAAAAACTGATAAAAGCTGTTCACATCATTACAACTATAAATACTTTAGATTCTTAAATATTTTGAAAAGATTCGTATGATCCGCTATACAAATTTTTATATTGATCTTGTAAAAATAAATGTTATTATGCACGTAATATTTTTGTAAATGTTCAGAGATTTTTTGCTTAGAAAAAATTAATTGTTATTTCAGAAAGATTGCATCTAAGTGTTTCATATATTGTTCTGTTTCAATTTTCTTTCAATCTTGATATTCCTGGGTGAACGCCCTCTAAGATCAATGATTTTTGATTGAAGATAATTCGATGAACAATCAATAACCATTACAATAACATCAAAATGGATGAATATACTTGAGAATAAACGTTTTTAATCTTACGTATAATTTTAATCTTACGTATATTATTTTCATTTATTTGCATTCTTATTAAATCTTTCAGTTCTTTCAAATCATTCTTAGTAAATCATCTTTTACAATACTTTAAGAAATAGTGTCGAAATTTGGAAGTTTGCCAATAAATTCGCAACAGGTATTCAATAATTACCATTTATTTTAGAGCATCTAAATGCTAAAGTATTTATTTAATACATATTGAAAATATGATAGCGTAATATATACCTATTCTAGTTGTTTTTCTTTTTCCTTTCTTTATTTATTGATCAAACAATTATTAATATTAATCTTATTTTTAGTAAAAAGTAAATGCATCATAAATATCTAATATCTGTATGCTATAGGTTGTAACATACACGTATTATTTATTTTTACAGTCATCACAATCCATCGTAATCATCAATCACAAAGTAAATGTTAAAAATTCAACTTTTCATCAATTAAAATTTCATTCTATGTATGTCTTCAATTCCAATTGTTATCGAATTACACTTCTATATATGTCTTTAATTTCAATTATTACTGAATTATGTACAAATTATTGTCAAGTGAAGGCCAGTAAAGATCAAGGTTTCACAGGTATAAATTTTATTTGAAACATGTACATTCGAGACGCATCATCAACATAAGATAGTTACTGATAAGCGGACTGCCTCGTTATGAGTTGTAATCAATGTTATAATTCACTTAAGATTGACATATGCCAGAAATGGATATATATCGCAAACATAGTATCGATAAAATTAGTACGGCATTTGAGTGCGGACTATTTACATTGCCGTTTATTTATAAGTACATTGGTGAATGCAAGTGGCAGCCCCACGGATGTTCACTGTCGTGTCTAGTCGAAAATGCATCTTGTTTCCATGGAAATAATAAGTGAATTTGATTACTCATTATTATTGCTGTTATCTGTGTTGAAATATCGTCATTTATTAAAAAAAGATATACAGATATTGAAAGTACGTAAAAAAATAGATGGCTCGTAATATTCATTTAAAGAAAGAAGATAGTAATTTAAAATATTATCAAAATTAATAGTTTTGACTAAAATATTATCAAAATTAAAGTTTTGACTAAAATATTTGTTATTATTTTGGTTGTTTCATGATTTCACTAATTCTTGCTAGAACTGTATAAATAATTCTAATATAGTTCTATTTTTAATGCTACGGTATTTAATACATGCTGTAAATTTGCGATAAAATTGCAAAAATGTTAATGAGACCTTGGCTAATATAGATTGAAAATAATCTTGGTATGTATTATGTAAAATACAAGTAAAAATATTCTTATGTCATCCATTTTGTGTATTTGGTTAATATAATTTAATATAATTTTTTGATTAATCTTAACTTTATATATATAACTTAATTTAGTGATTAACGGTTTTATAAACTTCAATGTTTGAGTAAAAATTTGTGGATTCTTATGTTTAGATATGAAGGAAACTGCGGAGGAAACCGGAAGTACGAGCACAGCCGCGAAGAACGTCGTTGAGAAAGGTGAAGTCGAAGCCACGAAAGAGAAAGGGAACGAGAAAGAAAAAGAGAAAGAGAAGGAAGAAAAGGAAGAAGACAAGAACAAGAAAAAGGATAAGAGTGAGAAAGAGGATAATGATAAGGATGCTGGAAGTGAACAAGAAATCGTTTTCATTCAAGATATGGGATTCACTGTTAAGATTGTTAGTCCAGGTGCTGAACCCTTTGATATCCAAGTTTCCAGCATGGAGTTGGTTCAGGTAAGTAATCACACGTTTAAGCATTTTTTCCTATATGATAAAAGAAGATTTATGCTTTCTACTTACGATGATAGAAAATAAAAAAAGAAGTAAGTAATAAATTTTATTATTATTATTATTTTTCAGGAAATCCACCAGTTACTCATGGATCGCGAGGACACCTGTCACCGCACATGCTTCTCCCTTCAACTCGATGGTAACACACTGGATAACTTTGCCGAGTTAAAGAATATCGAAGGCCTAAAAGAAGGTTCAGTTATTAAAGTCGTGGAAGAACCGTACACTATGCGAGAAGCTCGTATACATGTTCGACACGTCCGAGATTTATTGAAATCTGTGGATCCAGCGGACGCTTACAACGGCGTCGAATGTAGCAGTTTATCGTTTCTAAATGTAGTTACCAATGGTGATATCCTTGAGAAGAAAAAGACCAGAGCAGACTCGGTTGATTGTACTCCGCCTGATTATATTATACCTGGCTGTAAAGATAGACCATTGTTACCCTTACAACCGCAAGCCAAAGAACAAAAATGTCCTCCTTGTTTAAAAGTAATATACATAACACATATACTAATATACATAACACATATAAATGTTTATTATTTAATGTATTATTTATATACATGCTTAGTTGATTAATTTATTTATTATAGGTATTAACAACATCCGGATGGAATCCACCACCCGGTCACAGAAAACTGCACGGTGATTTATTATACTTACACGTGGTAACGTTAGAAGACAAGCAATATTATTTGACCGCGTGTGCCAGAGGTTTCTTCCTCAATCAATCGACAAAAGAAGTATTTAATCCAAAACCGGCGACTCCGAGTCATCTGTGTCATAGTTTAATTGAATTACTGAACCAACTCAGTCCGGCTTTCAAACGGGGTTTCGTTGCTATGCAAAGACGAAGAACGCAGAGACATCCATTTGAACGAGTAGCCACACCTTATCAACTTTATGCCTGGTGTGCACCTCAAATTGAACATACAATTGATGCAATACGCGCTGAAGATAGTACGTTTCGTTTTATACAAATTAACAAAACATTAAATTCTATATTACTCGCATATGGTTATCGTATATTACTTGAATTATATTTTTTATTTTATTATTGAATTATTACAATCATATGTTTTATTACCAACTTCAGTTTTCGTGAAGTTCATACTTGAAATTAACCGATTAGTTGATTAATGATTAATATTAAGGTGTTAATTATGTTGCATCATGATTTTATGTTTGATCATCCATTTCGTTTATTTGTGAACAGCTTTCTCTTCTAAATTGGGATACGAAGAACATATACCTGGCCAAACTCGAGATTGGAACGAGGAGTTGCAAACAACGAGAGAGTTACCTCGTAAAAACTTACCTGAAAGATTACTTAGAGAACGTGCTATTTTTAAAGTATGTCTATGATCAACACATTAATTGTATCTCAATGTATTCCTACAATAACGTAATTGAGTTTTGTACAATACATGGGTAAATTCAGGTTCACAGTGATTTTGTCGCTGCTGCTACTCGAGGTGCAGTAGCCGTAATAGACGGTAATGTAATGGCAATAAATCCCGGTGAGGAGGCAAAGATGCAGATGTTTATTTGGAACAATATTTTCTTCTCTCTTGGGTTTGATGTCAGAGATCATTATAAGGAACTCGGCGGCGATGCTGCTGCTTTCGTTGCGCCTAAGAACGACTTACAAGGTCTTAGAGTATATGCTGCCATTGATCTACCTGGTCCTTATACGCTTGGTACTGTTGTAATCGATTACAGGTTTGTATGAAATTAGATACACGCATCCCTTTCATCACATTATTTGTACGACGTGGGTATTTTGTAGCGGGTCATTTGTACATACTTGTTCGATGTTCAGTATTCTATCGCAACTTAAATCTCAATCAAAAGGATGTTAAGTTTTCGTGGTAATCACTCGTATTCCTCTGCATAGAGGATATCGTGTCACCGCTCAGTCAATCATCCCTGGAATCTTGGAACGCGAGCAGGAGCAATCTGTTGTTTACGGTTCTATAGATTTTGGGAAAACGGTTCTTTCGCATCCAAAGTATCTTGAATTGGTTAGTTTACAATAATAACTTTATGTAACTTCTGTAAAAAGTATTTATTACTAGAATAATTTTATATCACACATGTGTATTGTGCTTTACAGTTGAATAAAACTGGTCAGCTATTAAAAATTCTTCCTCACAAAGTTATTAACGATGCTGGGGAGGAGGTTGAACTTTGCAGCAGTGTAGAATGCAAAGGTATAATTGGGAATGATTCTCGACATTATGTGTTGGATTTATTACGAACTTTTCCTCCTGATGTTAATTTCCTCAAATGTAAGTTTATAACAATGTATCTGAAATTAGTTATTATTATTATTATTATTATTATTATTATTATTATTATTATTATTATTATTATTATTATTATTATTAAATTTTCACCCTGTGATTTTCGTAGTGGAAGGAGTTGAACTGAGCAAAGAAGCTAGAGCTTTAGGTTTTCCAATTGAGCACAAGCATAAACTAGCTTGCCTTCGTCAGGAATTGATCGACTCCTTTGTTGAAGCTAGATATGTGCAATTTATTAAACATGCTGCTTTTCATTTGCAGCAACTTACATCTGCAAGAAGAGTGCAGAAGGAAAATGAAACTACTGTTAAGGTAAGAAACAATTATCAAAATTCATAAATATCAGTCCTAAATAGTATTACTATTTAACATTGCGTTGATTTCAGGAAGGTAAAAGAGAAGAATTAAATGCTGTTACAGTGGATAGTAACAAGGAAGATTCTACTCATACTTTGATAGAAACAGATGAAGCCAAAAAGATTGTGGAAAGTATTACTGATTCTATCACTGGCGGAGAGAAGCAAGAATGTATGTCATTTAATTATTTGTTTTATTTAAATAATACTTTGTTTAAATTCTACATTAAATCTTTTTTTTTTTTTTTTAGTGGAAGAAAGTACAAAAGAAATAGTTCGAAGGGCTGCAGCAGCAGTTGGTAGCTTACGAGAAGCAGAATTTGACGTCAGATTTAATCCGGATGTATTTTCACCGGGTGTTAAACATCCAGATCCAAATGGTCCTGCTTTAAAAAAACAAAAACAATTGGTGCAAGATGCCGCAGACTTTTTACTTACCGTACAAATACCTACTTTTGTAAGTTAGAATATTTTTATAGAATATTTTCATATTTGATATATCAGTTCAATTTCGTTCAAAAATATATTGATTTCAATCTTTTTATCGTAGATTCGAGAATGTTTAGATCATACAGCTGCCGCAATGGATGGTAGTATATTAGTGGAAGCTTTACACGGCAAAGGTATTAACGTACGATATCTTGGTAAATTAGCAGCTATGTTATCTACTGTTCCACAACTACAATATCTGAAACGTATTGCTGTTTCGGAACTTATTTTACGATCAGCGAAACACATTTTTACATTTTACATGCAGGTATATTGGTGAAAATTAAAGTGATGTTATTTTGTATTTTGTGTCAACATGAACTTAATTTTTTTCTTTTTTAGGGTACAGAACTAATGAGTCTTTCCGCAGCTATTAGTCATTTCTTAAATTGTTTATTTTCTTCTGCACAAATTATTCATCCGCAACAAAATCTGGAAGAGGTATGATTTTTTTTACAAAATAATATCAGTCAATTTAATATAATTTGTTTTAATGAAAATTTATATAATTGTCGGCGGATTTTCTAGCTTCAAAGTAAAACTGCCAAACGGCGTAATAAAAGAAAAGGTAGAAATAATGGTCCACAACAGTCCGAAGTGGAATGGGCTTCCTTAACGCCTAAATCTCTTTGGCAACAAATTAAAGCAGATCTAAAGAGTTATTACGATTGGGAGACACCGTGTCCGGAATCGTTAGATGCCACTATAGAACATTTTCACCTTCAAAAAATTTCTTTGCTTCGTAATTTCTGCATAAAGACTGGCATTCAAATTTTGTTACGGGAATATAACTTTGAGAATAAGAACAGAGCTACGTTTTTCGAAGAAGATATACTAAATATATTCCCTGTTGTAAAGCATATCAATCCTAGAGTAAGTAATACAGTTGAAATGTAAAAAATACGTCGTATAAATTTTCGTAATAAATTATTTAAATTTATTTTTTACTTCACTCAGGCTAGCGACGCATATAATTTCTATACAACTGGACAAAGCAAAATTCAACAAGGTTATTTGAAAGATGGATATGAACTTATTAGCGAAGCACTCAATTTATTGAATAATGTATATGGTGCAATGCATCCCGAAATTGCACAATGCCTTAGAATGCTTGCGCGATTGAATTATATAATGGGTGACCATGCGGAAGCTCTTGCTACCCAACAAAAAGCAGTCCTTATGTCAGAAAGAGTTAACGGTATAGATCATCCATATACTATTACTGAATATGTAAGTACAAAATAAATATATTTAATTAATAATTAAAAATACATAATTTAAAATTATTTTAATAATATTTTTATATGTCAACAGATTCGTCTAGCTCTATATTCTTTTGCCAATGGTCAAGTCTCTGTATCGCTTAGGTTACTGTACAGAGCACGTTATTTAGCGTTATTGGTTTGTGGTGAAGATCATCCGGAAGTAGCACTTCTTGACGTAAGTAATTTTAACAGGAATGAAAACTTAAAAACTCGACTTTTAATTTTGACTGATGTTAATTATTTGTTTAGAGCAATATTTCGCTGATTCTCCATGCTGTTGGAGAATATGAATTATCGCTTCGATTTTTGGAGCATGCTTTGGCCCTAAATCTTCGATATCATGGGCCACGATCTTTGAAAGTTGCTGTTTCTTATCATCTAGTCGCGAGAACTCAATCTTGTATGGGTGATTTTCGAGCAGCTTTAAATAACGAGAAGGAAACTTATGCTATTTATAAGCAACAGTTAGGTGAAGACCATGAAAAAACCAAAGAAAGTAGCGACTGTTTGAGACATTTAACGCAACAGGCTGTGGTACTACAGAAAAAGATGAATGAAATTTACACTGGAAAATCTGGTGTTAGCTTACCACCGATTCAAGTCCAACCGCCTAGTATGGGATCTGTACTTGATATGTTGAATGTGATTAATGGTATTTTATTCGTCCAAATCAGCCAACAGGATATTGAGAATTTCAAGGCGGAAATAGAGAAACGACAGAAAGAACAAACACCTGACAGAGAAACGAAGGTACTTCAGAACGGAAACAAGAAAAACGAAAATAAGAAAGAAGAGAAAGAAAATAAGAAAGAGGAAAAAGAAAATAAAAAGAATGAAAAAGAGAGCAAAAGAGAAGAGAAAGAGAATAAAAAAGACGAAAAAGAGAATAAGAAGATAGAAAAGAAGGTGGAAGTACAGAAAGAGTTGAAAAAATTGGAGGAAAGTAAGACAATGTTAGAATCAGTAGTAGCAGAGAGCTGAGCTTGTTTTAAACCGCTGATGATACTTAGTAGTTTTTTTTTGAATCCTAGTCTTTCCCTGCCCGCGTTTTTAAGAGTAACGCGAGTACGGTATATATAATATAATATTATTATATATATTAATATATATTATATATATTATATATATTATATATATTATATATATTAATATATATATATATTATATATTAATATATATTATATATATATATATAATAATGATTGGGATAAAATGAAAATGACAAGTGTTTGTTCGAGATAAAGATCGTTATTTAATGTATCGTACATACATTTATAAAGTGCTACCAAAATCGAACTTTTATAGTGGTGGCGATCAACAACAGCATAGCTGAAACTTTTCGAAAGAGCTAGATTTCCTAATGCTCGCGATGCTCAAGTACAATACGTCAAGCTACAAAATTTATTTGACTGAATTGATTCTCTATTTATGTAAATAATTCTGAATGAAAAAAATTCATTGCCTTAGCGCGTATGCTTGTCACAAATTTTACTCGTGATTGGATTTACGAACTTAATCGAACAGAGAGAAAGTATTTTTTGGTAAAATCATAAACAACAATTTATGTCGCCTAATATTATCGTGTTTTTTCTAAAAACTCAATTCTATTTCATAACGATAATAACTATGGATTTTGCATACGTTATACTTCTATTAATCGACGAAACAATAAATTAGTATTTGTTCCAGCATATTGCACAATTGATGCCGGAACTCAAATGGAACGTATTGTATCAGTGAAATTAAAATGCTACGGCAATTATCTATAAAACGAATAATGGACTTTATTATCGTAGATTATAAGTCAATTGTTTTTTTTTTCTACACTTTTGATAGGCTCTTTTATTAATACATATTCAAAATCATTGTTTTGTGCCATTTAAGCATCGCTGTCACTTCCCCATTTTAGTTGCCATCAATACATATTGAAGTCATATGTGTAATTGTTTTTCATTTTTAGATACTATTAATCTGAGGTTAATCTTGTTGAATTCGATACAAATATTTATAGGTAAAACTGAAATTACATGGAAATCAATAATGAACAAAATTTGTATTGTATTCAACAAGACAAATTCATACAGTTGTGTTCATTTTTATACTGTATACATCACGTAAAAAGCTTTTCTCCATCTTTTTATCACCGTTGTTTTATCGTCACCCTATGTGAGGATTTGAATCTGAAAATAATTTTATATTTAAGAGAATTTCCAGCGAGAAAGAAAACAATAATTAGTGGTGGCAGGAAAAGCATGGTATAACAAGTGTGCTTTTACACTTCATGATCATTAAGAATGGTTATCAAAAATGACTCATTAATCAATATATTATAGAAGTAGCGTCAATTTCCTAATTACTATTAGAAATACTGCAGTTAGTTCTAGAATTATAAATATTGAAAATCATCTGTTACTGATTTATTGATCTTTATCAAACAATATTCGTTATAAAACGAACATTAAACATATTGAAATTTTATTATATTATCACACAAGAACTAGGTTGAGAAATGATATCGATAATCTGTTGACGCTTATTTTAAATAAAAAAAATTATTTTGTGGTTTAAGTTTGTTTATAATAATGATAATGATAGTAACATAATATGAATATGAATATGATAATAATGAAAGACGAATAAGTAAAAAGTTTTTAATAGTTTCTGTTTAAAGTTTGTATACTTTATAACATGGATATTATACTGCACTTGTTAGTCAAACTGTACGATAAAGAATACTAGTTAGTAAGGATTATTCATTATAAATAAAGTTGAATACTTGGTATATATGTTACCTGTTATATAATTTCATAAAATTTACGTATAAAATAAATTATTTTCTATGGAACCTAAATTCACATATTAAACAGTTTCCGTATTATTCTTAAGCGAATTTTCAACTTGTTCTGAATTTATTTCAATTTTATTTGTTTTTAATCGTTTTCTTTTCTTTTTGTTCGATTTCTCATGTTGTTTCTGAAAATATTCTCTAACACCCAATTTATTTATTAAATACTGTCGAAACATTTCCAAGGCATTCTTGCCACCAGTTCCTTTTTCGTAGATCATAGATATTTTTACATCGTCATTTTCAGCTTCTTCATGTTCAATTATTTCAGCAAAAAAGCTACATATTAACAAAGGTTCATTTTTATCTCCTGAGTTCTTTTTTAATAATTTTTCCGCAGGATTTTCTGCAATATCATTTATTACAGTTGTACATTCTGTGTCATGATCCACAGATTGATTTATTAATCTTTGAGCTAATCGACGTTTTCTACGTGCATATGACCACGTATCATTTTCTGCAATTAGTTGACACGACCAACCATTAAAGTCGTCAATTGGCAAATTTAATTCCTTGATTTGTATCTATATAAAAAAATCGTCAAATTAAAATAAATGTAAAAGCATTGCAAAAAGTATAAGTATAATGTTACTTGTAATTGTTCCAGTATTTCTTCTAAAAAATTAACAAAGTTGTCAAAAGAAGAAAATTTATGTCTCATTGGGAATTGTATTTCTGTTGGACGTTGTTCTCTTAACAATTTTGCAATGTAATCTCCACTTTTCCGAATAACAGGTGCATTTGTCAAATTAATAACATCTTTGGGTAGAAATGACCAAGCCAATCCCCATCTATAAAAAAACGAAAAAAATTAAATTCGTAAGTACATGAAATCAGAAAGATGTCTTTAAAAAGATGCATTCACCTTTTTGTGTGTCCTTGACAGAATTCTGTCCATGTTGAATTTTCTATATCTTTTTTCTTTAGAAATTTTAATAAAAATAATAAATTACTTCTTCTACCAAACATAGTAGTATAAATTTTTACTTTGTCTTTAATTTCTATACTCTCTTCAATCATTTGTGTTACAAATGCTCTTTCACCACCTTCAACTGTAAGTTCAACTTTATTTCCAGTTGGAGCATTTCTTGGTGGTAGTCGCTTCATTACTTTCTCTGATGATCCTTCTATTTCAAAAAAAGGAGGATTACACATTGTAAAATGATATACATTATTTTCTTTTATAATTTCCTTCAATATTGTGCTTCCATCTACCTTACATACTGTAAAAATAATATTCAAACATAAAAAATATGCATATTTTAATTATATATATCATGTAATATATGTAGTTAATATTGTATTATATGATATACAATATTAACTACATATAATATATAATGTATATAATACATAATAATATATATAATTAATATATAATACATAATTAATTTGCCTTTTATTATGTCTTGTAAATTATTATTTTCAACATGTTGAACAGCTGTTTGCATACTTGATTCGTCAACTTCTGTAGCAATCATTTGATTTCCATACATTTTTGCAAATAATAAAGGATAAATGCAAACTGCACCAGTACCTAAAAAAGTATAATTGTTGTCATTAAAAATTCTTTTTAATATTATACTTTACTGTTATTTGATTCTTAATTTATACCAATATCTACACCAATCACTTCTTTCATTTCGTGAAAAGAAGCATGTTTCATTAAATCTTCAATCCATAAAATATAATTTAAGCGTAATGGCAATGTTGGTACTAATTTATTTGCAGGTATTTTTACTTCCAGATTAAAATCATGTTTCAATAATACTTCTGTAAGTATTCGCAGACTTTCTTCATTTTTGAAATCAATCTTTATCTTGCCTGTTAAATTCTATATATTAAACAAATATACACATTACATTTTGCATCAAAAAATAAAATAATAAATATAAGTATTGAAATATTTAGCTTACAACAATTGCAATATCACGGAACTCTGAATACAATAAAGCAAGTTCTTTAAAGTCTGGTACTTTCTTATATTTATTCCTTGGATGCATAAACTTTCTTAATGACATTTTCAAAGAATTATTTCTTCTTATTCTCAATAATGATGTTGATACATATTTGTTATAATGTAGTATATGTACTCATAACAATTAGTAATAAATACTTTTTATTTACAAATGTAAAATCATAGATAATGTATAGAATAGATCTGACATCTTGAATAAATCTATTCAAGATGTCAGATTTATTCTAGCCAGTAGATTCAGAGTATCGGTCCTACGTAATAGAGGAACATGTAACAATTGTAAATAGCAGATTGATTTTTATTCAAACTTCTAGTTACGTTCATGTTAATTCTCTTGATTAACTTTCTTTTTGCAAATTAAAATTTGATCATTTTATATACATAAAGTTGGAACACTATCACCGCGTAGCGGTGGAACTTCTAATTTTTGAATTTAAATTTATTTATATAATATCGAACAATCAGTTTAATAAAAGACTTATTGAAGTTTTGTAATGAAAGCATTGTATAATATTGAATACAAAATCGGAGTAATGTGAATTAAAACATCATTGTTTTATAATATTTGGATTTTGCGCCAGAAATATTAGTACGGTTTCGCGGCTATGTTCGTGCTATATTAGGCAGATACGTAACATCTACCGTGCAAGTGTAACATTTGAAATGTTGGCAACAGTGTACACGAACGAATCTATCGTGATGACAATTTTAAGTGGTGACAGCCGCGTATGTACTTCTCAGCCTTACAGTAATATCGTATACGTTTTTAGTGACACGAAATATAATTTTCCTAGTGTGTGATTTATTTCGTAAGCAGCATATGGAATATTAATCGTGCGTAAGGTATGTGCTTTACGATAATTGCAACGAGTATCAGAAACAGATGGTTGTCGTGATTTCGTTTCGCCTGACAGTTTGTTAATATGGACAAGTGCCACTCTGACAGTTTTCCTTTTTTCGTTATCTTTATTGTTAGGCATCTGTTACTGGCTTATCGTATTTGTATTCTTGTTTTTTTTTATTTTTGCCTTTCTATCATCGATTTATATTTCGTCTGACTGGAAAACGGAACAACGTGAATAAAGTGCGTGTGCAATAACGATTAATGATACCACGTTGGAAATATTTATTTCTTCTATCATGTGAATTTCAAGTTGAACAGATTACATTTTACATTTTGTATTTTCATGTTTTTTTCAAAAGAATTGAAATAGAATCGTGTTGAGTCGATATTGTTAATGATTAATTTCGAGATATAAGTACACTTTTAAATAACAAACAGATGCTGAACCCTATGTTTTCATTGGGGTGTTCAACATACAATCATGTTTACTTAAAGGTAAAATACAAAAAGGTAAAAATTACTCAAATGCCTTAATATCTTAATAATAATTTAATATTTAATATTTTAATATTTTAAATTATTATTATTATATTATTTTACTTAACCTTAAACTAGTTTAAACGAGTTTTGTTCAACTATGCAATCTTATTGACATAATTTTGTGTGTATTTAGATTTATATACATACATTCTGTTTATTATTGTATTTTTAAATTTCATATAAATGAAAAATTTAAATGCCTTGCATAGCTCATATATTTAATGGAAGTTTTTGTAGACACCTTATATATTGTATATCAAATTCAAAATGAATGCATAGAATTTTAAGTTTGTTGCTATAAAAGGTACTAGTGTATTATTGTATTTATTGTAGCATATACATATATATTAATGAATTTAGATTAAAATATGTCAAATTTAATAGTAATATAAGTAAAAAAATTGTACTAATGCAAGTTAATAGACAAATTTGACATTATGAAAATGTGTGAAAATTAATAAAGAAATACAAGGATAAAATAAACACTGTACAATAGTAAATCTTTATCTCTAAAAACCAGAAATGTATAATGTAACTGCCAATGTTTATGTATTTGTAAAAAATGTACAGAATGCACATAATATAAATGAATATGCAAAATAAGGCATTCACATTGTAATATTTAGAGGATGAGATGAATTTCTGTTTAGATTTCATTCTGTTAATTGCATGTATAAAAATCTGAATCTATATGACTGAAACATCTGCAATCTATGTTATGACCAAAATTGAAACAAAGAATGTGAGAATCATTATCTTCTCCTCAGTTACCCAATCTAATGATAATAGAACACGTTTCAAAATTTTGATTTAAAGGTTCAAAAGTAAAACTGAGTCTTCTAATACAAAGATTATTTCTTCTTTTCCTGAAATCAATTTCGTGAAACTTTACATTTCACCTAGATTGGTGTATTCTCACTGGAATTTAGAGTTGCTGAAATCGTGTGTTGAAGTTCTTTTTCCTTTTTTTTTTTTTCTCAAATCATCGCATTCCATAATGTGCAACGACTGTGCTTTCTTCCCCTTCCTCCCGTTTCCTGATCGCTTTGTTTGCACATGCATTTGGACGATTGCTTTCCGCGTATACAACCGCGTACACGTTGTGTAACCGTAACGGTAAAACGATCCGTCATTCATCCTTTCGGAACAATTGGGAAAACATATTGTAACGAGCATGAAAATCCGTTGTAACGTGTCGGTTGTGGATCGAATACTTTAGAATGTAGAATACAATAATTTACAAAAGTATTTGAACATTTACCATACAAAACTTTCATACGCACTTAAAGTTGTATGTGTAAAACATTTTGAGATTTCATTAGCACCATAATGAGACACGGGTGCCAACTGCTGATAAAATTTGAAATCAATCTGAAAATTTATATAGAAGTTTATAGTATAGTATATTGACACTCATTAATACAATGAACAATTGATTGTTTAAAATATATCTCTGCTTAAAATATATACTTGCGTTGGATATCTTGTAACCTCTATACTGTGTACTGCCACGTGCGTATATATATATTTTCAAGTTTCAAATTTTACTCATTAATATAAATTTTGCTGCTAATGAACTCGAGAATGTTCCATACACCCCACGTCAGATATAGTGATAAAAAAATTTCTCCAAGTGTTCGAGCAGTTTTGTTAACCAGTATAGCCAACTGTAATGAATTTGTTTCGTTAAACAGAAATCGGTGAAAGGCTTCGTTGCTTTTTCCGCGTGTAATTGCGCCTTGCACGAGCACGTACGCGCTTTTTCTGCCATTCCCCACTTTGGATTCAGTTCGCCGAGGTACTTTGTCGTATTTCGTGTTTCTTCTTTGCCTTGTTAGGGAAGGGTTCCTTTAGTTACACGTTTAACAACTGCATGGCCATTATTAAATCACGAAAATTACACATCGTTGGATCTTTTTATACACACACTGTATATTCATGTAATGTAACATTTCTGAATTTAATGTTCAATTTCAATTTTTTTAAATTTAGATATTTCAACATTCTTGAGATATTATTTTAAATCTAAATTTAAAGAAAGTTCCCGACTTTTGTTTCTTGTTACAAATTACAAGCCCCCTATGCGCGAAACGTTGGAACTCTAATTATGGATCGAGAAAGTTAATAAAACCGCCGTATCTCTTTTTCTACGAACTTTAACAACATCGCCAGAATTTATTTTTATAAACATATCCTGGATGTCGATAAAATTGTAGTTGTGTCGCAAGTTACACATTAATGTTTTATTAATCCATTAATGACCATAGAGTGAAGCAAAATAGCTGTAGTTAAAGATATCGCTAAGGACGAATATTTAGGTCGACAAACATTTAAAGTAGAGAGAAATGATTTCTTTTTCCAATTTTTTTCCAATTGAGTATCGCTTTAAATTTTCTATTCTACCGCAATTTATTTTGATATTTTAACATCGAAAACTGTAACTATTCTACAAATGCTTTTTTTCAGTTTTGTGATACTTTTGCGATATTTTTTCGATTTCATATCTTATATATAATTATACATTTGTATTAATATTTCAATATTTTTTTTTTGGATAGCTTGTTTATTTTCCCCAATAATTCAATAATTTCATGGTATTTTAATATTTCAGTGGATCGCTCCAATATTTTGATCACAGTTCACTGAAGAAACCTTCCAAACAGTTCCGAATCTACTCGAGTTACAAATTTAACAGAAATTTTTATATCGAAATGATTCAACGAATACAAGAAAATAAAATCTCTCCTGCATTCTACAATAAAAATTTTCAAGATTTCAAAATCTTCGAAAGACGTTCCGACGAAAATAAAATTTTCTTTTTGAAGAAAAGGCAATGAAATATCGAATGAAATTTCACCTAGATCGTAAACAACACGGGTTGCCTATGTAAATATATATATATATATATATATATATATGCCTATGTAAATAAATATATATATATGCCTATATAAATATATACATATTTTTTTAATATATATATATATCTTAAAATCTTATATATATCTTATATTAATTATATTAATCTTATATATATATATATATATATATATATATATATATATATATATATATAATAATTATCTTTATACAGACTAACAAGTTGATCCCTCCGTTTCTATAAAATCATCCATCATCGATCATCCACGATACCAACACCCAGAACGCAGAACATAGAAAATTTGTCGTCGTTTCGCTCGTCGGAATCGCGTAGGTCCTTTTATTTACTCTCTCTCGTTACGAAAGAAGAGAAGAGGAAGAGGTCGGTTGCGCATGTGGAGCATCCTGGCCTGCGCGGGCTCCATCGACCCCTCAAACCATTTCGTATACGTTTCCAGTACGTGTTTAGCGATCCTACTGTGCCAGTTTGATCGGGAAAAGGGAACGAGATAAAATCAACATCGACGATTGGCCAATTAACCCCCGGCTGCCCCTTGTCGGTGACAATCGTGCCGCGACTGCATTCGAGACCAATTGTTATCTCTGTGTGATATCGTGATATTTAGTATATATAATACCCGGTTAGAACAATCGTCCACACCTGTCCACACCGTTTGATCTCGATCACCTCGTCCTCTCTGGTCTAGATCTGCGGTATCTACGCTCGTTTCGTCGCAGTGAACGATTTTCAGCTCTCCACCACTATCTCTTACTTTTCACTTTATCACTTTCTTTCATCGATGTTGTTAATGTTGTCTTCTTTCTTTCCTTCCTTTTTTTTTTTTTTTTTTTCATTTCACGTATGATAGAACGGAGGACGAAGACAGAAAGATACTTGGTGGTGATCTTAAAGTGGAGGAAATTTCTAAGTTTACGTAATCGTGTTTGAGACGGCGGTTTGGAAATTAGGGGAGCACGTGAGAATAAGTAGAAAAGAGCAGAGGTATATATGGGGTATTTTTAGACGAGAGCTTCGCTTTTTGTGGGAGAAACGAGTTTCGAACGTTGGTCAAGTATAATTAAATTTGGCTAAATGGCGATCAGGTAAGAATGGGAGTTTATTTTATACGCGTGGAAATAAATGTCGAATATCTAGAACAAGGTATTTTTTCGAGGGAATCGAATTCGATGATTGACTCTTTGCCAGTCACACGTTCAAATTCTATTGTTTCGAAAAGAAATAAATTTTATTCTTCATTTCTGCTTTTTTTTTCCCCTTTTTTTTTTCTAAATTTTATATTTCTATCTTACCCGGAAATTTTTGAGAGAAATTGAAATCGAGAAATCATTCGTATCGACTTCTTTTACATCTATTACATCTTCTTTACATCTATTTTGTTGAGAAAATATTACTCATATATAAAAGATGATCAAAAGAACATAGCAGGATGAATGGAGTATAAAATTTCGTAGAATATTAATTGTAAGAATTATTAATTATTCGATATACTTTCACCTTGAAAATCACGTCCTTATATGTTATACCACAATTTCAGAAGCATCTTGTATTTCTTGGCTTAATGGAAAGATTTCTGTTTAGACATAAATTCGGGAGTATAAAAGTGTCAATGTGTAATGCCTGAAAAGCGATTTTGAGAGTGGAAGGGAAGGACTTTTGTGATTTAGTTAATGGAAGAGTTCCTTTGGGACGAATCGGACAAAGCCACAGAAAATAATTCGCAGTGAACACTTTCACGGAGTTCATGTTTAATTGTGTTCTTCGGGATTTGAATTTGGATCAGATTATTGCACCACGAATTTTGTTTAAAAGGAAATTAAAAGAGCACATGTGCTAAAAAAAAATTAGAGGAAACATTGGAAACATGTGTTTTAATACGTTTAGATTTAGTTCAGACTCATTTAGAATGATAGAAATTATAAGATCTCAAAAATAATTCTATTCTCCTGCGAACCAAGTCTCAAGTGACAAATTGTTATCCTTTCTTTTTGACTTATTCTCGCATATGTAGACTCATCTTTCGGAAGATTGTATCATAATTACAGTGATGTTTTGTACAATGGATCAGAAGTGGTTGGAAAGTATTTGAGTTTAGGTTCGGTTTCTTTGGGGATGTCAGAAGATTAAATTAAACGAAGTCCTACAAGATTACGTGAAAAGATCTCAGAGTTTACGTAATTGTACTTTGGATGATTACATGTTCGTTAGATTGACATAAAACTAGGGTGTTTGGTTGGAATTAAGGATTGTACGTGCACAATGGATCGAAAATGGTTGAAGATTGCAAGATTTCATTTTGAGAATGAAATAGTAGGATATTTTATTTTATAATTGTCTAATACTTTTCCTTATGAATGATCGAGATTGAATTGGGCAATATCTCGCGTTAAGAGATAATTGAATTTCATTAAAAGAGATAAATTTTTGAATTTCATACGAATTTTATTCTCGCAATAGTGAAATTCCTGTGGGAAATATTCACGAAGTCTAGACTCTATTCTCGCGAAATGGGGGAACTATGGAATTTATTGTATGTTAAATTTTACTTCTGCAACAATTACAAATGTCTCTCCTTGTCGATCAGAATTTATAAATATACTTATATTGTAATATTTATGTTTATAATATATTTATATCTTATGTTTATAATGTATATATATATAATATATTAATCTACGTATCGTTGCATCGTTTAAAAATTGATTTTTCTAACAGTTTAAGAAGCTTGTAACTCTCTGAAGTCATCGAGCTTCGATATATTTATAACAATCGCATCACCGTAGCCAGTCAGCAGTGATACTGAACAGGTTTCTTCGTTACAGTCGATTTCTTCGTGGATCCTTCGGTACATTCGGTACATACTCATTAAATTATTACATTGTGTATCGGGCAGAAAACTGATTACAGAACTCCATATATAAAACGCAGAGAATCTTTACACAATCTGCGTTTATGCTGACCTTTTTCAAACAAAGAGAATCACAATCGATCGTGAAATATATCTAGTATAAATTCTGCCTCATTAATCACGTAGCTTTGTAATGTGCATAATTTTTTTTCTACAAATTAACGAAACTGGTATCATTGTACATTGGCAGCCATAATTTACGTTTTTAGGTAATCACATTTCTCAATTTTTAATTTTCAATTTGATTTAATTTTATTATTAATCCCTGCGGAATATAGGGTTTCAAAAATGAAATTTGAACACTTCAAACTTTTTGTCACGTAGTGAAAGATACTATAGTAATCTATGACCTCGCTAATATCACTCCCGAGTTTGAAATTTTATCGGTAAATATGGAATATCCTTATATTCCTGACGATGCTAAAAAAATACCAATTTCATGGAGTTTATAAAATATTATAATGCGTTTATCTTTTAATAATTGTAAAATGTTTACACGTAGCGAAGCTGCGCTCTATTAAAATAAGCTTATTTAAAAATAATCTTAATAAATATTATTTAAAAATAAGCTTAGTAAATATTATTTAAAAATAAGCTTAGTAAATATTATTTAAAAATAATCTTAGTAAATATTATTTAAAAATAATCTTAGTAAATATTATTTAAAAATAAGCTTAGTAAATATTATTTAAAAATAAGCTTAGTGAATATTTAAAAATAAGCTTAGTAAATATTATTTAAAAATAAGCTTAGTAAATATTATTTAAAAATAAGCTTAGTGAATATTTAAAAATAATCTTAATAAATATTATTTAAAATAAGCTTAATAAATATTACACCGTACTGCTAAAAATCGCTATTCTTTGAGTAATTACATCTATCGTAGTTTATAATGGACATTTCTCGTGTCTGGCAGCTAGGTACATATGTATTATGTTCTCTGACGTGAATGTAGGACGTGAGATTTATTCGGATATACGATCAAAAGTCCGGCCATACCTACAATTTGTTACACTTTTGCGAGTGAAAACGAAACGGAACGTAGGTGGGAACTATGGGTCAGTGATCACGCGATTTTACCTTGGTTCTGTTCTCAGAGAGTTTAGAATTATTTCAACGTGAATCTTCTATGCCATAGAGTTGAAAGATTTCTAGCAGTAGATATACATACATGTATCTCTGATGATATAACCGGGAATGAGAAACAAGAATCGTATATAGTTTTTAGTTCTTCGTGCAGTCAGAAATTTTGAAAGATCTCGTGTACAATTTGTAATTTAATTGGTAGATTTCTGTAATTTTATTTTTATTCTGTCATTATTTTTTTTTCTTAATTAATTGATTAATTTTTCATGGTCATACTAAATGTGAAATGTATATTTTGATATGTATTAGCGTCTGAATTTGTTATTTATTGTTGCTTGAAGGATTTCTCCATTTTTTTCTTATAGACACTATTATTTTGTGTGATATTTTATATTTGTGCACGACACAAACAATCCAATTTATACAACTTGTTTGATAATTTTTCTTTAATAGTTAGACGTAATTTCGATTTTAAGGTGTTAAAAAGATAAAATGCATTTACATAAATTACATTAATCTGTATTTGTTTGAAGTTGAACAATACATTAGATTGGCAAGAAGTGTGAGAATAATGAATGTGGAAATGAATCCGAAAGATATTGAAATTAGAATGATCAAAGTGATACATCATTCAGGAGTACAATTTCTTACAGCACGATAACGTCGATCTCGTAATAAATAAAGTAATTAAAAGGAAGAATAGACGCTGTTATAGAGATAATGGTTTTTATAATGAACTCCACGTGATTCATCAATTATGTTAGCTAATTTATGTTAATTTCATTGTAAGATAAGGAAACATATGAACTTCCTTCTCATTAGCATGTGAAAGCAGCCTTTTGTATGGCACTGTACTTCTGATAAATGACCTAGTACACACTATGTCATTTACTCGCTTATAAGCTGCTGCAACTTCAGAAACACGAAAAAAGAAAATTGAAACGTTACAACTTGCTTGAAAATCGAACGAAACTCTACAGTAATTGTTTTTCTTTCTTTTTCTTTTCTTTATAATAGCAGTATCTCAAAAATTATAAAAAGAAATCGTTTGATTTAGTTATGTCAATTTAGGGATATTTGTGTATAGTTTTACTTAGTGATATTTATCATTGTAGTAACATTGATCACATTCAGATCATTGATCATTGATTATATATTTCTCTTTTCGTAATTATTTATTCCTCTGTATAATATCACGATACGTTTAGACCAAATTTATTGCCTATGTGCATTTATTAATTTAGTAACATCGTTTTCAATCGATGGAGAGAACCCGAGGGACTACTTAAACGGCTCTCCCTCGCACAGATGTTCGTATACACTTAAAATTCCATCGTAAAATTCAGAGTACCGAGAAACGTATATTGTACCATCTCGTGGCCGATGATATGGCACGTTGCCATGAGTATTTCGCACGTTACATTCGTTCGCTAATTCATTCGCACGCGCTAATTGCCCGGCTTTCTTCTTAACCTTTTGTTGCTGTTGCGCGTCTGCTTGCTTCGGGCACAACTGGAAAATTCGAGGCTCACGTAACGTCGAGAAATCTAACACACCAATCATTTTCTTGTGATGAAAACAAATATACACGAATAAAATTGTAAGTAAAGAAAAGAAATTAGTAAAGATATGATAAATATACACGAATAAAATTGTAACTAAAGGAAAGAAATTAGTAAAGATATAAATTAATAAAAATATAAATTAGTAAAGATATAAATTAATAAAGATATAAATTAGTAAATATATAAATTATAATAAAGATATCAATTGTGATTGGAACGTTAAAAAATAACTTGGACCATTTGTAGAAAAGATATTGGTTGGTAAATGTACATCCGCAGAAATAAAAAAAATAGTGAAGATATAGATTATGATTATTATTTGAGAAAGTTAAACGGTAAAGATATATATCGTGAAATTACAGTTTGATCAAAATTAAATGACAAAGGTGTAGTGATGGCAAAGATATAAACAAATAAATTTGTTGATGGTAATAGTTGTATGATGGTAGGTGTGAATGAAGTTCAAATAATCGAAGTTGGTTGACAAAGAGAAAAAAGACAAAAGAATTTAATAACTTTGGAATATTTCAAGGAAGGATAGTAGGATTAATAGTAGGTTTTAATACAAGTGGTTAAAACTTTTCCTAGCTAAAAAAGAAACTGTGAAGTTCTTCGATCGACTAGAGAAACGTCGCTCTCAAGGATAAAGTTATGATTAACGTTAGACAACTGCATGATTCACTTCGTAGGATTGGTTCGAAGATTGCTCCGCAGATTTCCAGTAAAATGCATTCGTTTTATCTAGGATGGAAATCGAGGAAATATGAAAGAAAGTTTAATTTCTCATATTCTGACAATTGTCTGACAGTTCCGATTTAATCGTAGAAAACTTTCGTTCCTGATCAATTTTTTTACAGTATTTCGCATCATCGCAGTATTTTAATTTTTTCTTTCCTCTAAAATTTCCATTATAACACTTCGTTTGTTATTTTAATAAAAACAATTCGCTCTCTCGTCATCTCAATATTCGTTTTCAATTGCATTTCAAGCAAAAATTATTAATTTCAATTTAAAACATCTCGCCCTTAACCACTTGCGCCGGCAACTGATTGCGGACCATAACGAGTGACCGAACCGTATACAGTTCGTCGTTTCTCTGTTTGTGAAAATTCGAAATTATTCAGAACTAATAAATTTATTATTTGTTTTGCCTGGGTCGTATTTAAAATGTACTTAATGTCCTTAATCACTTGCGCCGGCAACTGATTACGGACCATAACGAGTGACCAAACCGTGTACAACAGTTCGTCGTTTCTCTGTTTGTGAAAATTCGAAATTATTGAGAACTAATAAATTTATTATTTGTTTTGCCTGGGTCGTATTTAAAAATGTACTTAAAAACTGAGAAAATGTTGCAATTTTTGGCAAACGATTCTCTCGTCATGCGTGGCACGTCATTCCAGCGCAAGTGGTTAATAAAATCAAGCTTAAAAAATTCCACAACACGTAGTACAGCTCGGTTGTTGCAGAAGATGCCTTGAATTCATTTTTCTTATAGAAACACGCCTACCTCGATCGGAAGTAGCTATTCGGAGAGAATGATGCCTTCGAGCCATGTAAGTGAAATGCTCTCCGAGAAAATGGTTAGAAAATCGAGCACTGCGGCGAACGTTTCCCCGCGGGAAAATCGAAAGTAATTTGGCTGATCGAAAGGTCGATTTTCCGATCGGCGGAAGTTTCGCGAGTAAAGGGGACGAGAAATTTTTTCGATGGTTCTTCGTGGTTTGCTGGCACCAGCGGCGGCGCGATGGACACGAAATAAAACGACGAAAAGGTAGAAGGATTAATTGGATTCTTTGATGAACGTTGGACTACGTTCAAGAAGAGCATGGGAATAATATATATACACACACATATATATGTATGTATATATGTGTGTATATATTGGCTCAGAAGCCAATCGATGTAAGAGTCACTTCTCATTAAAAACAACTTGCGCCGTGCAAATGCCAATTTCATTATCGAAATTTTTACTTCGTGTAATTTAGTCATTATAATATCATCACAGGTAAACTGTGTGCCGTTGACTGAAAATTTTGACAAGATATTTGTACGACACCAGTGATTAAAATTTTTAATGTAAAATGACTTGCATTAATTAACTTCTGAACTCTTGTAATGTTTGTTACTAGATCTGCGGATCCTTTGTGCAATTTTATCTTTGTAATTGAAATGGAACGAACGTTTTATCTATTAAATATTGTAATATAAGCACGGTGCTTTGGATGTTTCATATATTTTTGTGTATATAACGTGCATTCTATTTTGTATCTTTAAATTTCTCTAAGATCGCACGAACATCAACAGTTTGCCGGCCGAATACGTCTTGGAATACGTTTTATTTATGATAGAATTTTAATTTTAATTTTTTATACGTTAAATACATTTTCATACACAGATTCTTTACCGGGAAAAGTGTTATTTAATTCTTCCACTTTTAAAATAAATATAGTCTTATTGTTCCGAGACTTTTAGAATAGAAAATTTGAAATTTTTTGATTTAGAGAAGTTACATTCCTCCAATCAATCGAAATATGAATCGTTCAAAACTTTTTTCGAGCAATATTCAATCAACATTGATATTTTTTAAATCACAATACTTACCAATAGCAGTAAATATTTTTTAATTGTTATTTTGTTTCGTGCAGATTGCTTTTAAATAACATTTGTCTGTAATAAGCGTACGTACAGTGAATATTTCGTCGAAATTTCTGAAATAGAGAATCGGGAAAGCACGCGAGTTGGAGTTTTAATTGGAAGTCGATGGAATCCACTCATCGCCACTTGAACCCCATTAATCTTCCATGAAACGATATCTTGTTTAACGGCGAACAATTAATACAAGGAAATATATAAATCGATGTTATAGCCGGTTCGTTAGCGAGATATTTTCACACTTTCTTTTTTTTTAGTTTTTTCTTTTTTTCTTCTTCTTCTTTTTTCGTTAATTAATTTCCACGATGAAAAGGTTGAAAAGGTGAGATATATATACATACACCTTATCGACGATCTCTCCGGCTGCGTAGACGAATAATTGGAATGGAAATGGAAATAGAAAATGATAGGTCAAATTACACGCTTTTCTTTTCCAACTTCGACAAATCTCTGTGCATGGCGCATTGTATCTTACAAGTATATATTCCTATAGATATTAATTATTATATCTTTTATTAGATAATTAATAAATTTTTAATAATATTAATATAGAAAATATAAATTTTTAATAATATTTAATTAACGAATAATAAATAATATTTTATATTATTTTAGATATTTATTTAAACCATGTGTATCATTTGTTATTTACGTTTATTTGTTTAAAACAGCAGGACAGCTTGTGCATAATTTTGGATCAAAAATTTCTTTTTATCCTCAAATAAATACCACTTCCTTCTTATTCTTATTTTTTTTAGAATACGCAATTAAAGAAAACTAAGATCACGCATTAAATGTCATGGACAGCAATCTTGTATTTTCAGATTCTCTATAAATGGATAAAAATCTAGTTATAAAAAAAATTGTAAAAAAATTGTCAAGAGAACCAGCTTATATCAGGATGTTCTAAAAATGGTAACAGCGATTGATCTGTGAAAGGCTTGCGCGTATATAACATTTCTGTTACATCACCTGACATGAACAAGCTGACACGAGACAATAATGATTTTGCAGGGGTCAGGAGAAGCAGGCAGCTGGACAATTAGGATTATCACGTTATGGACCGCAGGTGATGAGCGTATTGTGTTTATGCACCACGGTACACCAGACCGCTCAGAACAACAGCCAGGCCAGCAAGATACTTCCGAGCACACCGCCGATCTCATCTGAGGAAGAGAGGATAAACTCGTCGCAGGAAATACCCACCGACGAGCTGGCTCTATTAGCTAAGCTGGAGGAAGCCAATAGGTGAATCGTCGCGCTGACTAACGTTCAACAACATCGGCATTGCATGTGCAAAGCGAATCGTGCTTTAGACATACTGCTTATATATGTTCAATTATGTATGTTAATGCGTGACTCAGGACTGCAGGATCAGTTGATTGTGAATGAGAACGAGGAGTAGCTTAAATGGGATGAATAGAAACATTTCTAAGAAAAATATCTTATTTAAACTGGGGAGGGCAAAGATTTGATCCTATTTTAAATATATTGGATAATTTAGCTCTCTTATAATTTATGTATTTTTATATCCAGAAAAAAAGGGGAGAAGTATGTTTCTATTTAGCTCAAAATAACAAGTGAATAAGCGTTGGCATTGAATGATGAATAATTGTAAACTTCAGAAGTAGAATTTTTGTTCAAGAGAGAGATTCATGAAATAATTGTAAAAAATATCTAGATTTTCAATCGTTTCTCGTTCTTTGTATTTAGTTCTTGCTTACAATACAAGATCTTTCATTTATGAATGTTTTTACATCGATTTGACGATTCTGCTTGTTTTGTATTTTTACACTTCCATTTCATTCTATTTCTGAAACTTAACTGATACTTAGCACACACGTTTAAAAAAGAAGATATATACTCTTGCATTAATTAGGATACTTGTTATAATCTTGGGTTGTAACATATGAAAATATAATTTTGTATGATTATGACGCTACTACTGTTTTAAGAACTATACAGAAAACTGGCATTTGTTGGTAAAAATGATTTTATTTAGTATATTTACAGTATCACTCAATTCTCATGTATGTACATCATAGTTAATTCGATTTGAAAATTGAAAGTGAATTGAATTTAAGAATATAATTATAGAATTCAAATCTAATTAGACAATATATTTTACGTATAATTCATTCACTGTTGGTGGAAAAAATGAACTTATTATTTTAATCAACGTGATCGGATATCTCATATGTTACCACTCAAAAAGCATTTTAATGAGATTTCATGAATGTAAAGTTCATATTTAAAGAATTTCATGTAATTGATAACAGGCTTATCGAATCGGATGCAAAGTCGTTGAACTCGCTCCAAAGTAATCACAGTAGGAAAGGTTCCGACACATCTCAGGTGTCCGTGGCGTCGGGAGGCAGCGGAGGAAACGGCGATGCTGCACCCCGACGCCACAATTCAGCTGATGGTGAAGAGAATACGTGGACCCTATGGGGTCACATCGTCGCTGATTGGGATTATCATTGGAAGAAGAGGAAAGAGTTCGTCAAAGAATTAGTACGCCAGGGAATACCTCATCATTTTAGGTAATCAAGCACTTTAGCTTCAATTTCTCAAGTTCATTAGTAACTTTGGATGATCTGTGTAGCTCTTTAAATTTAACAAGAATCAATAAGGAACACAATTACAATGAGTGGAAAAACTGATTCTCATGTTCGTATTGCAGAGGTATTGTTTGGCAATTATTAAGTGGTGCTCATGACTCTCCTGTGAAAAAGCAATTCGCCGAGTATATCAAGGCTACGTCAGCATGCGAAAGGATAATCAGGAGGGATATAGCCAGAACGTATCCTGAGCATGATTTCTTTAAGGAGAAAGACGGTCTTGGTCAGGAGAGTCTATTTAACGTTATGAAAGCGTACAGTCTTCATGATCGTGAAGTGGGATACTGTCAAGGTTCGGGATTTATTGTAGGATTACTCCTTATGCAGGTACACTTTAATGTTTGAGCGGGATTAGAGGACTATAAACGAATAATTATAATCATTAAAAAAAAGAAAAAGACAAAGAAAATATGAGATAAATTACGTTGAGTTAATGAAAGAATTAAATGGGTATATCAATTTGTTGTTACAGCAAATGCCAGAGGAAGAAGCTTTCGCTGTACTGGTAGCGCTTATGCAAGAGTATCGTTTGCGAGACATGTTCAAGCCGAGTATGGCTGAATTAGGGGTGTGCATGTATCAGCTAGAACATTTAGTTGCTGACACGCATCCCGAGTTACACGCTCATTTTACGGCTCAAGGTTTTCACACGTCGATGTACGCATCGTCTTGGTTTCTTACGCTTTTTACCACAGCGCTCAGCCTACCGCTGGCCTGCCGCATTTTTGACGTGTTTCTGTCCGAAGGCATGGAAATTATTTTCAAAGTTGCGTTGGCCATGCTGCACTTAGGCAAGGAAGATTTGTTAAGCTTGGACATGGAAGGCATGTTGAAGGTAATTCCCTATCATCAGAATCTAACATCTTATCCGTAGATAAGAATTTTATAAAGATATAGAATTTTTTGCGTTTACTCGTAGAGAATAAAGATCACAAGCTTGATAGTTGAACAATGTTTCTTGCCACGTGTGGCTCAATCTTCATGCTGGTCTCGTTTCGTTAATATTTATAACTTTTTTTTTTCGTGTGTAGTTCTTTCAGAAACAATTACCTGGAAGAGCCGAGAAAGATCCTGATGGCCTCATGAATCTTGCTTATAGTATGAAAATAAATCCAAAGAGAATGAAGAAACTCGAGAAAGATTATACCGTCTTGAAAATGAAAGAGCAAGAAGAAATGGTCGAGCTACGTAGGCTTAGAGCCGAGAATAGGTTACTTAGGCAAAGAACTGAACTCTTAGAAGCCGAGTCCGCGGAACTGGCAGACAGATTAGTCAGAGGTCAAGTTTCTCGAGCAGAAGAGGAGGAAACTGCTTTTGTTGTACAAAGAGAATTAGCAGCTCTTCGACACACGCATCTTGAAACCAGCCATCAGCTTGAACAAGCTCATGAAGAATTAAGATCGTTGTCGCTTCTGCTAGAAGAAAATGTCACGTCGAAACAATCTTCTCTAGATGAAATTTTGTCAAAGCAGGAAGCATTGTCGCAAAAGGAGGAAATGATACAATGTTTGCAAGAGGAATTAGTGAGAGTTCGACTACACGAGGCTGAGAACGATGCAACGATAAGGGAACTTAGAGCAAGGATACAAGAATTGGAACAAGATAAAAAGACGTTGCGCGAATCAACGCCAGATAATTCTGTTGCTCATTTGCAAGAAGAACTGATTGCCGTAAAGCTAAGAGAAGCAGAAGCTAATCTCTCTTTGAAGGTAATTCATTTTTTTATACGTTTGAAATTGTGAATATTCCGCGTTTGAAATCGTTCGAGATCGTTCGTAATAGTTGTAAAGTATATATATATATTTAATAAACTTATCATAATGTAAGAAATTTGTTAGGATCTTCGGCAAAGAGTAATGGAATTGAGTAGTGCTTGGCAAAGACATCTACAGGAGCATCGTTCCGCTCAGGCTCAACCTGCAAGCGATTCCACACCGAAGAAGCTTCTGTTTTGGGAGAATCGAGGACATGAAGTGCAAAAATTTGAAGAAGATTTAATGACAACCAGAATTCGAGAGATGGAAGCCTTGACAGAAGTGAAGGAGCTTAGACTCAAGGTCATGGAACTTGAAACGCAAGTGCAAGTCGCCACAAATCAACTTCGTCGACAAGATGAAGGAGGGAAAGTAATTAAAGAAGAATTAGAGACTGCCTTAGCTAGGGAGAAGGAACTTACTGCCAAATTGCGGGAGCAACAACATAAATATTCCGATTTGGAGTCTAAAATGAAGGATGAAGCCATGATGGCTAGGATACGCGATGCAGAGCATGCGCAACAAGTGGCAGAACTCACTCAGAAGATATCTCTTCTTGAATTAAAAGTACTATTTTTTTTATTTATATCAATTTCTTTAAATATTTCAATACAAACATCACCATATATATACTGAAATCATTGGTTATTCTTATTCGTTACTAGAATGAAGAGATGCACGCAGAAGGTGAGCTTAGGAATAATTTAGATGACAGTGAAAGAGTCAGAGAATTGCAGGATAAAGTTGCAGAATTAAAAGCTGAGGTATGTGAATATTTTTTGCTTCATCTATGCTGCATTAGTGAAAGCATTGATTTAAAAGAAAGAAAAAATAACTGCAGTAAGAGGTGAATGGAAAAAACATTATTAAAGTGTTATTTATAATAAAATTTAGTCTTAGTATTATATTTTTGCATGTACTTTGCTCAGAATATTTTTATTATTTCCATAAAGTTTATCATTAAACGATCTTGAGTTAAAGATAGAATTATTCATGTGACTTTCAAAAAAGCATAGGGTATTGGGAATATAACTACGAATGCTTTCAATTATGCACAAGTATAATTATTGTTATATATATTTATGATCGTCAATGATTTTCGTTAAATTTCCTCGATTAAGATTAACATTTCTTTATTTAAAGTATTAACTATAGTATAAGTTCAAAGTATCAATGGTAGAAGTAATAGCGGTAGTTTTATTCAATTTGCTATTAGACTGCAAGTTAGTAAATCTCAAAGCTTGTAGTTACGTAATTATAAAAAAAATATCGTACATTTAAATATAGAAGTAACTTCCGTTGATACCCTGTTATAGGATTTCTTCTTTCAATTCCTCCATATTCATATGTCGAAACATAGAACTATATCAATTCTATACAACCATCGTAATCATCAATACATCTTTAAAAAGTTATTTTTGATTTAGGTATTCATATTATTTTTACATGACAAAATAATAAATTTCACTTTTGTAAAGATATTTAATACTTTATTAAATATTTTATTTCTAAGATTTTCTTTGAAACAGTTTTTACAATTTGTATAATTTATTGTAACAACAATTTTTTTCTAATTATATTTATATGTATGTAATAATATTTTATAACACTATTTTGTCCAAAAACTATCCATGTTTTTAACACTCATATTTTTGGTCCATTTGAAAATTCATATTAATGGGAATTTAACACTATTGTCGCTCCTTTTTGTTGCACTGTTAATTCACATATTGCAAAGAATTGAGTTTTCGATGTATTATACTAATAATTTTTTAACTAGCCTGAATCCTTTAAATAAGAACGATATATGAGAAAAAACATATGTACATAAATCAATTGTGTTTGTTGGGTGCACAAAATTACGTCTATCGTTATAACACGTAACATAAACGAAGATGTAATTTATGCTTTCGTATTTCTATGACTCACTAAATTATGCACCAAATTGCACCTCTTACTGCAATGTATTGCCAACCGTCACGCTAATAAACAATTTTTTTTTTTTTATTGATAAAATCATGTGCTATACAAAATTTGATTATAATTTTCATTTCAGAATATTTTTCTGCTTATAGATTTAATATTAAAATTAATATGAAATTTCACTAACATTATTATAAACAAAGAGAAATATTTATTCTTGTTTAACAATCTGCTTTAATATCAGATAATTAATACAGTTAATATTCAGATATTACTTAGATATATAAGATTTATAAAATTAAATATTATATGGTATATATTTTTCATATTTGTAATTAACACAGCTGTTTTCACACTTTTCATATTTAACAAATAACATATTTCTTCAGAGGTACCTGTACACATTAAGAATTCATTGTGTTGTCATCATCAAAAGTGCATCTCTAACTGTTCCAATCCTCATCTAATTTTGTGTATTCACATAATTTTGTGTGAATTTTCTAAGTCATTGAAGAAATTCCTTACATGTAAGAGCTTCGAGGTGCATTCACAGCTTGTTATGTCTCTGCTGCAATGTAAAATCTAAATAATCAATGTCGAATCGCTTCTAAACTTAATATAATACAATATTCGTTCATTTAATGTTATTTTTTGCACTTGTGAGAATAAACTAATCATCATTGTATTTAAACTGAAATTTATATCTTTGAGGGCATCATAATATAAAAAGGTTTCTTTCCGAATTAAATATTTATGTTTTGATTACGTTGAAAATTTGCAATAAATTAATTATAAGATTTTAAACATATTGTAAATACTTTTATAACATTAAAATAAGCAAATTTTCAATGTTTTAGCATTAATATTTAAGGCGTTTTATCTAGACACATACTATAAAATCATTTTATTATAAATCAAGCTTGCCATTTACAGTATTAATTGTGCTTTAAGGACATTGTATTAGATATTGAGAGCTAGCACAGCACGGAGTAAGAATTGGTTCTAGTTCTACAGATAATTTTATTCTACAGATAATATTGGAAAGAAAATACAAAAAGTATGATCTGAAAAATACACCTTCAAAGATATCATTTTTACTTTTATATTATCCTTTAATATTCAACAAAAGTATATTTTAATATCTGCTATTTAAAAAAAAAATTACCAAACATTTATCTACTCATATAGAAAGATATATTATGAATAGAATTCTCATTGTGTAAAGGTACCAAACACTAACACGAAAAAACTAATAGTCTTGTAAAACTAACCCTCTATTGCTGTGTTATCTCTGTCTCCTTAGTTCCCTACGCCAATCACCAGCCCGGAGACTGAGCCTTGGCGCTGGCTCGAGTAAGTCTTTACCCATCCGTAAGCATTATTTTTTCCATTTCATGTATGTAGCATGACATCAACGTGTACTGTTGATCAAAAGTCGATATTTCCTTTTTATATAATTTTGTATATATTTTATGAGATAATTAGATACTATAAACACTATACTATACTATATTAAATTACAGGACAATTCATCTTAATTTACAATCAAGTGCTATAAGATTCAAAAAAGGATCAGAATGACAAATGTCTTTATCTTTCAATGTCGCCTTGAATTCCTTTTTAACACATATATGTACATCTAATTCCATCATATTGTTTTCTTGTGCTCATTTATCATCATATATGTAACAAAGCATTGATTTGACTCATTGACTGTTTAGTATATGCTTTGCAATTTGCACATTATAATCACTATTTGTATGCTTCATTTCCATTTTCTTTATTTATTAATTAAGTAAGATTTTTATAATAATAGTAAGATTTTTTGTTGTAGAAAGAAGTGGCAAGAACATTTGTAAAATGCTTTAAGAACTAATGGGCAATCTTACTAATTTCTTTATTTAATATGTTGCTTAATCAGTGTATTAAGTAATGCATGTTATCCATTATAATTTTCAACCCAATATACTTTTTATGAAATCTGAACTTGATGCTATCAGTAAGTTATTATATATTATACTAGAAGAAATGCTTATCAAGGATCATCCAATAATTGAAACATGTACTATAGAGGTGTATAATCAAATAAAATTATTTTCATTTAACATTAGAAATAATTATTCAATAACTCTTTATTGTTTTTCTTTTATTGCACTTTTTAAACGAATCATCAAAAGTATAAAATTAAAGTGCATGATAATTATATTTGATTAATTTTATTTGAAACTATTTATATTTATTTACTGCAACTTTTAAAACATATCATCTGATTTTAGGCAACTTTCTTCATCTTGAAAAATGGAGTCAAAGACTTTAGAAAATTTAAGAGATCAAACATCAGAATAGAAACAGAATAGATTAGAAGAATTTGAACAAGATTCCTAGACATTATATACGTTACAAAAATTGCACAATTCTCTGAAAAAATAGTATTGAGAGCTAATCATTTCACAAAACTGTCTTAAAAATTATTTTCAACAGAATAATACATTTACCCAACAAAGTAAAAAGTAATTGAATTATGTCAAATGAAATATTTGTAAAAAAAAGAAGCATAAAGTACATTTGCAAAATGATGATGTACAAAGTTACAGAATTTTACAAACATTTCATAATCTCTCAAATTATGGAGTTTAACAATATTACTGCATATGAAATGTGTGTCGCAGGTCATGAGGCTAGAAAGTTGGAAGCAACGTTGGACAGGCCATGGTGGGCAAAATGTAAGAAGTTTCAGTGTTGACACTGAAAGCGAGCTGGACGAGCGGGATCTCAGAATTTGTTTACAGGATCATATCAATGCGACTGCACAGAACTCACCAGAGGTATAGAATTCCATGTATACAAGAAATTAGGCAGCTAATTGTCGTTCGAACACACACACACAGAAGTATTCTATATGTCAGAGCAGATGGGATCTTTTACGTTTCATGATCATGCTTTCGCTGTAGAGAGAATGCGACGAGTTATAACGCACATAGAATATTATAAACCGAAAACATAGGAGTAATAGCGGTATTATGTTTTTAGCTAACGTGTAATATCACTATAGTTCGTGATGTATTAACAGCATAGTAGCAATTAGGTGTAATCTGGTGGTCATTAATACTGCAATATAAAATTATCTGACCCGAATCTATTCGTTGCAATCAGACTTCGAAGTAGTATTTGTAAAACATGCTCTTTTAATAATCTACAAACAGAATAATGTCTCGACAGTTAGGTTGTCTCGATGTCTCATGTAAGCATTCTAATACATATAGCGACTAATATCTATTATTTTCTCTACAAAGCTTCTCTACCAGAAGCCACCATCCACTAATTTTTGTAATATGCAGTTCGAAGTCTGTTTACAATCGACGAGTACTATAGACTAAATATAACTATGTGGCGCATAAACGTTTTTATACGTATACGTATGCATTCTGTGTATTTTTTGTAATTCAAACCAAATGTAATTCCATTTAAGGAATTGTATAGAATGAATAGATTGAAGTCCGTCGACAGGGAAATCGACGAGTTGAAATTGTGTCTTTTATGAATGAAAGAACGGATGACGGAAAAAAAAAGGAGAAAATTAAGTAGAAAAAGAAAAGAAAAGTTAGCGTTTTTCCTGATACGACGGAATACTTAGAGTCTCATTAACGAGTCGCAGTAGCGTATTACTTCGATTGTAGAATACAACAAACAAGTAAAAACGAATATATAAGAGTAAATGAAGTATCAATACTCTTTGGATTCATCAGTATTGTATCTTGAGTATATTCGCGTATTTATTATATGTTTTTGTAACGGGGAAATCATGCTAGATTGATTTTGAACGATCCAATTATTGAACAGAGAAACTGCGCAGAAAATTAACATATAATACCGTGCAAAAGTCTTAGATCAATTTTTTAAGTTTAATGTTTTATCTCTGAGACTCTATAACTATTACTAGAACACGAATAGATTTCTGTAATTATTACTTAGAACGTGTTACATCTAAGAAATAATAATTGTCTCAATAAGTATTGATTAATTTAAAGATTAATATTTTACTCACAACGTTTTTCTGACTTCAAAAATATTTTATAATATTTAGATAAAAGTTCCTTATTTTGTGGTAACTAAGATAACATTAACACAGATGATTCAAGATTTTTGCGCAGTATTATGTAAACATGCGCATACATTTAGGTTTATGTTAAACAAAATTTGAAAAAATTGTGATTTTGATCAGTTAGAGAGAGGCAAGAAGGCGATTAAAAAAAATTTCGTAATCTCGTTAAAATTGGATCTAAGCAGCTGCTGATCGGTGGAGGGTGAATCAGTGTTCTTTAAATTAATTTACTAATTGCAGATTATTGAAAGTGAAAGTGAAACCGAACGAGATAATCGGGAGTACGGTTGTAAAACTTAAATAGCCCGGATAGCTCGTTTCTTATAGCGAGGACATGATAATTACTTCCAACGTAAGTAGTTGCGCAGACCAGAAAATTGCTTTTTTATTCATCGATTTTTGTTTTTTTTTTTTTTAATCTTCTCGGTTTATTTTTCAGCTTAATCAAACCCTTAACGATCCATTTCCGTTCCTACTATGATCGTGTGTTTTCAGTTTAAGAATTTCAACAAACAGTCTAAACGTATTTGCTTTTAAGATAAAAGGAACAGCTGGTCGATAGAAGAGCAATTTTTCTTATCGTCTGATAATTTTCAAGCAGTTTTGGCTCCGCCTTATCATTTTCTTTTTTACTATTTTCGTCCGGCCAGTGCAGTAAAAAGTATTTATTTATGCTCTTTAACATTTATATTTTTTAAAAATTGTTGATAAAACATATGTTAAAAGATGATTTTAAAAAACAGTGCAAATAAGTAATTCTATTACTAATTATTCTTTTTTACAGAAGTATTTTTTTCGAGCTATATATTTTGTTTTATTAAAAATGAATACATTATCAGATGGTATTTAGAAATGCAAAGCATATACATACACGTATTTAGAAATGCAAAGCATATACATACACGTGAACTCGAGCAAATTTTATTGCCCACAGAGAAAAAGATAACAAATGAAGATTAAAAAGAAGCGACATTTAGTAATTATTATACTTAAAAGTTCATAAATATGTTTATTATTGATTGTCGCAGATGATTATTAATTTTAAATCATTTTATATGTTATGTACATTTTTATCTATATATACAATTTAGCAAAAAAAAAAAAAATTCAAGATTTTTTTCCTGACTTATATTTTCTTAACTTTTAGAATCAGAAAAATTCAATGCAAGTTCTTAAAATCGATCACAATTTTATCTATAATGTATTTTGCTAATTATCAGTTTTAAATGAATTTAATAATCGTGAATTTTATTACAAATGACATTGGAACGTTAAGGGTTGAACGCGTCCACAGTTTTTCGCTTTGGCCTAAATTTTATTGTACATAATTCCGTTTTGTCACGAACAATTGGCACCAAGATTATAAAAATCGATCGCGAACGCACCAAACACAAGAATTCTCTCGAAGAAATAAGATATTCTGCTTTCATGCACGTTTGATGAAAAAAGAAGAAGAAAATTGCATGTACTCTTTGCAGTATCGTAGGATGTTATTAATCGAATAAATTATTAATATATCGAGTAAATTTGCCAATCAAAAAGGAAGGCTCGATAATTAAATTTTTATAACATGGGATGATCTTTACTCTGCAACAAGTAAAAAATTCTATTTGTTGAAACTCACTTTTTCACTCGCTTTCCAGCTATTGAAAATTAAATCTAAAATTATTTTTTGCAATTGTTGACCACATTTAAATATGCGCATCTTTATTGATTTGTTATGGGGATTTCTGTGAAGTAGTTTGTATATGGAAAAAGAAAAAAAACATGAGAAGAGAAAAATGATATTCTTGTTAATTCTCTGATTTTAATATCTCTTCATGATTAAATACGTAAGAGAATTTTAGTATAACATGATTAAAAATAAAAGTTATTTATGTTCAAAAATAATTGTAATGATTATTAGTTATTAAGACAAGCAATATTTTAACGTTATAATTAACGAGCTCCAAAATTAAATTAAAAAGATAATTTTGCTGGCATAAAATTGATTGATCGTATTGAATTTTAAAATTACTTTCCTGTAAAAAATAAAAAAAAAACAATTTATCGTATTTTCCTCTGTCTTCGTATAAAATTCCACTACTATACTTAATGATTTACAAAATGTATAAAAACGTTTGTAATTTTGACTACGACTTTTAAATTTTATTAATTGTATACGACTACACAGTTAGATTTTTTAATAGATCGCTTCTGTTAAAATACTTTTGAGGAGAAAATTTTTCGATTAAATTTTTTTAATTTTTAAGTAAATTTTATATGATATAATATTGCGAAAATAATGAATCCCCTGTAGCAATTCGATATTTTCCAGCAAACTACGAGAGAGTCAATATGTCGCTTTTACACAATTCACGAGGAGCAAAAATGTTTTATAAGAAAAAAAAAAAAAAAGAAAAAAAAGAAAAAGTATCATTCCGTAGCAGTCTATATACTTAATTTTAAACGAATCATAGAGATACGCTAAGGCAATGCTTAATGGCACAAGCTCAATTATTTATTAGTAAGAAAGGCTTAGTTTCTCGTCTTTTCAGATATTTCACCAAGGAAATCGAAACACGTTTCTTTCGTCTATTAAGAATAAGGAGAGTTAATAGGAATAATTTCAATACTGCCTGATATTCGAAACCGAGTGGATTAAACCGTATAAATGGCTAATGAAAAGTGTCCATTAAAGAATAACCAAAATTCTCTCACGTCGCTTCTGCGGATATAGGTGTGCGATTATCTGAAAATCAATTTTTGCGAGTATTGCATTTTCTTAATTTTAAGCTTGTTTTAACAATGAAAACAGAATAATAATAATAATAATAATAATAGTAATAGTAATAACATGCAAAATAAGAAAGAAATAACAATTAATTGTATTTAACTGGAAAATCGTGAAAAAATACAAAAAAAAAAATGTATAAAGGATAGCTATAGCTCTTTTAAAAAGCTATAAAATTATAGAACTGACTTATACGTATGTAAGCACTTTAGTATTTATTTTAAACAATTGACCAGTAAATGCATTTAAAAAAAAATAGTTTGCTTTTATATTACTTTTATATTGAGAGGACAAAGAATTTATTTATTTATTCGTTTTTTTGTGAGTATTGATTGAAATTAATACGAAGCAATTTACGGAGATAATTTAATGAGCTATCAGTATGGATCAATCGTTCCCCTGTGAGTTCTCGAGTGATTTATTTGAAAAAAATTTGATACTAAGAACTTCTATATGTAAATTCTTCAACTGAGTACGAATCATGTAATTTATTTATATTTAGTGAAGTTGTTTTAAATATATCATTATGTTATTCAGTATTCGTTATAGCGGCAAATATTTTCCCAGGCAATACTTGATCTTAAACAATTCTCTATTTACTTAATCCCATATTTTTTTAAAAGCTCTTATTATTATAAATCAATTATGCAATTCTTGAAATAATCTTTTTCAAATCGTTCGTACGTTATCTTTTATAAAAATTTATTTTATTATTTCATATATTTATAATATATGTACGTATTGTAGAGTTACTATTTGAAGTTTAGAAAAAAATCTTTAATCAGATTGAATTATTAATCTTTTATCAAATTTTGATAATAGCCTCAGTTATATTCTTTTAATAGTAATAGTAATAATTCTCATAATATTGTATAAATACAAATTTGCCGGGGAATATATCGGCCATCTTTGATCAATATTTGTTGGTATCGATCGATCAGTATCAACATTCAATTATTCATCATTATCGATAGTGCCAACTTTAGTCGAGAAGAAAAATAGTACCAAAAAAAAACGTACGGAACATTTTTATTATTGTTATCGAAAGCACGTGAGTGACTAATATACATACGTTTTACTAACATTGTTTATCCCTTTCTACGCATTTGTACTTTAAGAAACAATCGTGAAACTTTTCAGGTATGTTCGTTCAAAGTTTTACAATACAATGACTACTTGTCTGAATACACTTGTTACGGATCATTTCGGAATAACTATAGGAATTATACGCATACTGGCGTGCTACAATTGTAATTTTAGAACGAGCATTCGTTAATGAATCATTTGTTAATAATTTTCCTGTTGTAAGCAAGGTATATATTTTGACAGATAATGCGCACACTATGAACAACGATACGAATTTTGTCACATTTGAACATTGTGGGGAATATTATAACATCAGGAGTAAATAAATTTTTATTCACTTTTAAGGCTGTTGTATCCTTCCCTTTGGAGTTCAAACAGAAAAGAGTTCACATAAGAACTAAGAACTACGGTAATATCTTATTAATATTTATTTCTTGAGTCCATAGATATTATATTAATTTTTATTTCTTGAGTCTATAGATTTTCAAAATGAAATTACTCGGAATTTTATTTAAATATAAATTTTTATTTATTTCCCATTTCACATTTATTTGTTTTTTTTTTTTTTTTTTTGATTCATCGATGATTGAAATCGCTTCGAATTTCAATTCTTCTCTCTTCGATCATTAATTCGCGCCTCGAAACAAGGGAATGTGGTCGTCTCTTTATGCCTATTGATGACTCCCGAGCAATACCCTCTACAGGAAAAGTATAGTCCCGCTTATAAACTTAACAATCTCGGTACAATATTCTGAAGGAGCAAGAAGGACGAAAAGGAGTGAGAACATTACGAGAAGCATGTACGAGAGAGAAATAAAACGCTCAAATACAAAGGCAAAAGCAAAGAACCAAGAACCATGGAGTGATTCGGTACCCGTGGGCAGCGCTAGTCGTGGCAGGTAGTTTTCCAAACGTAGTCTATCGGCCAGAGAGTGGAAAAAAGTAATCCGCGAAAAGGGGTTCGTTGTTACGCCGGTCTGGTGCGACGTTGCCGATTCTCGAATGAGAAAAGCGGTTGGCTAGGTTGGTCCAGGACCGAAACTAGAACATTATAGAGCCTCCTCACATAGGAACAGCCTTCCCTCAAGAGGAATATTCAAACAACAAGTAATATAATTTCAAGATTCAAATGATTTGAAACAAAAATATAATTCTCTAATAAGGCTGCTATTCATATTATATACGTATAATAATTAATACTACAACGATGTATATTTTTCATAGAAATATAAACGCATTTCAATATAAAATCCAATCATAAAAGTAGAAGAGTATTACAATGTACTATTTGACAATTCGTGCAGGGTACCTAAATACATAGTTGCGAGTTTGTTTGGCCCTCTTGAGGTGGCGGTAACAGCAGTGTTGCCAGGCGAGACTAACCACGACGAAGTGGAAGCGAAGCCTGCTTATGGGGGTTTTGCGGGAGGAAAGGAGGGATTGAAAGGAGAATTGGATGAAAAAAGAAAGGTAGAATCGGGGCAAAGAAAGAGAGAAAGAGCGGTACGCGGACCGGGCAGGGGTGGCGGACCAATTAAATATGGCGACAGCAGTGGGGTGTGGCGCTTGCGCATGCGCAACGCCGGTTTCAGCTGGGGGGACAGGAGCCGTGGATAGAACGGGGCAGCGACGAGAAGGAATCAACCGGCCGGCGAGCAGAGGGATCTTGACGAGTACCCGGCGTACGTTTGTGTAGTGCGCGCTGTCTTCGAGAGGATAAGCTCTTTCCAGTGTCGCTTGAGAACTTGTCCGCCGACGTTTGTTCGCTTGGCACCGCTGCGTACAAAGCGTTTCTCTCGTTTTCACTTCGAAACCGGTTGGACGTGTGAAAAAGTACGAATAAAGTCGCAGAATAATGACGATGGCAACGGAGACAGAAAATACCGGGCCAGAGAGCAAAGAGATTAAAGACGTGAAGGAGATGAAAGAGGCGCTGAAGGACGAAACGCCGCCGGACAATAAGCAAGAGGAGAAAGATGCGACGAAAAAGGAAGATAGTGGTAAAAAAGAAGAGACCGCTGACGCCGCGGCTGCTACGCCATCCTCCGCACCGACTAAGACTATCAGCGTGCATAAGGCCAACTACGAGAAGGATGTTGTTTATCTCTATCAGTTCTCCCGAATACCGCTTTTGCCCTCCATCTCGCCGTATTGTCTCAAGGTGGAGACATGGTTGCGACTCAACGGCATCAAATACGAGGTAAGTTTTTCATTTATTGTCCTCGCGTATCGTTACCAGACTGTAGTCTGTTTGCTAGAATAGTGACAAAAAAAAGGAGAAAATTAATGCACGATATTCTAAAATATCGATTTTACATAGGGTATTCGAAATAATTAGTCTACTATTTAATAACGAAGAATCTTTGTTTTTTTACGATTCAAGTAATAACCTTTAGATCCTGAATCTATCTTTCATAAAATATTGCTTGTATTCGCCATTTGTAACAGTAAGGTTGAGACATGTTATGCGTTCTTATTGCATGGTGTAACTTTACTAAATAATTACATTTCCATAGACAGTAGAACACGGTTAACTTTTAGAGTTAATCTTTTAAGATATCTTACAATTGACGGTTTTTTGGATATCACGATTCTAGCAAATATTCTGCCTGTAGTATGCTCTCCAATCATTTGAGTTTCGAAACTCGTGATGCAGGGCAAAACAAGGGGATCGATGCGAGCACAATGCTCCCAAGGCTGTACCCTAGGCGTCATGTTTCTTCCGGGTATATCCGAGAATGCGTTCTTTTGACTTTTCGTTATTGTAACTCGATCGCATTAAATTTCAAACTATTTATTGTTAAGAGTCGGGTAATATATATAATTCTATCGAACTGACGGTGTGCTACAAAAAGAAAAAAGAGATAGAAAAGATGAATCCTTTACCGATTATTTCAAAATGGCGACTCTTGTCAACCTTTGTGGACTCAAAGTAATGTTTAAAATGCGCTTTCAATATCGTTCGCGAACGTTTTTCGCAACTTACTGCGCAGGTAGAGTTTCATTTCGATCACAAATGCACTCTCATTATTCTGTCAGCTATACGTTTTCTCATGATTTTCTCGTGATTTTGATGAGAATTTCAAAATGCTTCCCGTCACGATATCGATTTCTCTTGACTGAAAACTTGATGGACATTTGCATGCATTTTTCGAATCATTAACTTAAATTTAAATGTACGGTTCTTTGTGTTGTTAATCTATTATTTAGCAGTTTGTAATTTCTCTATACGCTAAATTTTTAGGTTTCTGTAATGGGGAATAAATTGATCAATCCTGAATTTTGCTATTTCATTATTCAAATATTCGTAGAAATAAATTGATCAATCCTGAATTTTGCTATTTCATTATTCAAATATTCGTAGAAATCATGCCATTTATACTCGAGCGTTTACACAAACTACGGATAATGTGTCCGCGATTATTTTAATATAGGCGAAGCTGAAGTATGTAATCGTGCGTGTAATAACTGAACATACGAGAATTTCATTCTCATTATATGATACAGATATACGTGTCAGCCTAATCCGCCGGAACATCAAACCTGTTACGCTCTTTCGAAACTGAGCAATCTTATACGTATCGACCCCGTTATAATAGATCTCGCTCCGCTTACATACACACCATACGCGTAATTCTACAAAACGTTTGCTTAAATAAAATGTAAAAGCATTCGTGCGTGACCCGTGTCGGGGTCACGTTCTGATTTCCAATGTAACGTTTCAAAGACGATATTGTACATTAAGAACTGATTTCTCTCTCTCCATGCGCGGTGGCCATCGTTTTCCATCGTAAAAATTTTATATCCGGCGCGAGAGTAACGCGGCCGGATGACGGGCACACGCGATCGAAAAGCATGAAAATACATTTTCTCGCGAAAGAGGTGAAAGGCCCGGCGGCATGCATTCCTCTACGGACTTTTAAAACGGGTTTCAGCGAGTCGCGTGGGGGCCGAGTCGTGGAAGCCTATTGGAGGGCTTCCAACTTGAACAGAGGCAAAAGTGCATATGCGCTGCCGTCGCGCTGGATCCTGCGCGTTTCTGTTTTCAAGAGGGGTGGAACGGACGCATAACAGATCCCTTCGGTCTCCGGACATACGCACGCACCAGAAATGTTACTAACGATCATTGATACATTATCGATATTCGATGTCTGAATAGTCAAAATGATCATAGACTCACAAGCGATTTATTGACTCTAATTTGACGGACTTTATGTATTAATCAAAAGCTGTTTTTAAAATAACACGCGTTATATCGATTCTTGTTTTTCGAAACAATGTTTTTTTTTCCACTATCACTATGAAAGTGTATTTTTAGACGGCGATATGTACTTTCACGCCCAGGATAGTGATTTTCTTTTACACAAGAAAAGTACTTTGTTATTCCCGGGATAAAAACGCGTGTTTTTGCATCGATTTATTTATATTGTCTCTGGTACGGTGCAGAGATATTGGTCGCGAATCACGAAATAGGCGATAAATAATTTGACCTTTTATCTTATAACTTGTATATGAAATTAGAATATCGTGCTAAATAGTATTTTATTTTTTCTTGTAACTGTATGAATAAGAAAATAAGACTAAAACTGTATTTGATTTTGAGTTTCATTTTTATAGTCAGTCTCATAGTCTCGTATTAATAATATAGCTCTTCTATTGGTTAGAACTTTGATTAGGATAACAATTCTGATTGATATTTGATTGATATTGCAGTACAATTTTGTAAACAGACGAAAAGTTTCAGTGTGAATTACGAAAAAAATTTTTAGAATTAATTTTTGAAAAATTTTTTTAGTGGAATCATCTTCCGATAACATGAAATAAATTCTTCGCGTATTCTGTCTCAAGTTAAAAAGTAAAAGAATTCAGGGATTTTGGAATAGCGTGTTCGGAACGAATGGAATTTTATCTCAAGGTGGTCGTCACTTTTGAAACACTTGGAAACTACTTCTCCCCTACAGCGGTATTCTTTTTTATCTGGCCGCTAAAATCGCAGGGGTCTTCCCATGACATCTGTTAAACATATAACGCTTTCTCGTGAAAGGGAAATAGTGGTTTACAAAGACAAATACTGTTTGCATGAACTTGCCTCCAGATTTTAAATATTTTTCTGCCTAATTCTTCTTTTGTTCATTCTTCATGAATAAACATTTGTGACATCTAGAAACCATTTTTTGCAAGTTTTTAATTTCTTTTAGGGGTTTTCAATTTTTTTTAGCTGATTTATATTAATGCTAAAATAATTTCACTATAACTAGCTATAGTTTCATTAATCGATAAATTATTGTACAGAGAACTTACATGTTACTTTTAATACATTTTTTTAAATTTTCAATAAAGATATGTTTCCTAATTTCATCAAACTCGTCTTAGACGAACGAATATGGCATTGTTTCGTCTGGACAGTCTTTTCCGACTGGAAAAGCTATTTTTAGATACCCTAATGGGGGATTACGCTTTATGTAATTTATCAGTTGCAATTGTTAAGTGTCACCGACGCCTCCACTTCCGGTACCCGCTTCTGGATTCTCCGATCAAGACTTGTGATTTCGTACGCGTAGTCTAACTGAATCATAGTAAGAATTGCTGCATTATAGTCGTCTAATTGCAGTGATATTTAATACTAAATCAAAACTATAGAGTTCTGATTATTGCATTTTTTAAATTAATTTTAATTTTTATAACAAAATGCATTTTTAAGAATATGAATGATTTTTTATTTGTTATATAATTTATTATAATAAATCAGAAACATATTACATCTAAAGAAGAAAATTACATATTGTTTATCATTTTCATTAATATTAGAAATATATCTTATCAAAACATATCTTCTTGCCTTTAAGATATTTCCATACAACATTATATCAACTAAAAATCTCGATTTCCATAAGAAACAAATAGAAACTAATTCTTTAATGGCTAGAGTAGACCCTAATTTATCTTCTTCATAGTGCTGGATGTCTCCTAAAGAGCTTAATTCGTGGATTAAATAAAGGTAGATCTTTTGTTAGAACTCGGTCAGAAATCGCCTCGGTCTGAAACGATTATAGATTGTATTCCCATACGAAGAATCGTAGTTACTCTTTTGTAATGAGTGCTTGTTCGAATGGTAAAATGGTAGAACTGGAACAAAAAGAGGTCACAGGTAATACGGAGGAAGTTCCTATTGAACTAATCATTACCAAGATAGGTATAAATAACGCGTGGAGTGGCCCGGATCAATTGGCCAACTTGACCAATTTTGCATCGGGTATAAACGGTGCCTGTACTTTTGAAGAAATGCTTTCTATCCTTATGAATTCCTTGTTAAATTCATCCCGATGTAGTACTAGAATACCAAGCCATATTTGAAATGGTATGTTTCACGATAGTATCATTCCATTGTCTTATTTTTTTAAATTGAATTTTGTGAGAAAATGCTTGGATAACTGGAGATTAAACGAAAGAAAGACATTGTTTCTTCTTTTGAGATTTTTAAATCTTTTTTTAGTCCTGCTGCAATATTCGTTGTATGAATGGCATTTCATTTTGTTAAATATGTAGCTTCATGGCGAGACTGAATATTCATTGGGATATTGGAAGTCCTTGAAAGGATGCTTGATTTGCATAGAGTTGCGAAACAAAAGAGAAGGAAGAGACCACTTTCGAAGGTGTACAGAGAGACCTGGAGTAGCGTGTGCCGCTAATACACGAATCTAGGTTATGAAAAAAATCTGAAACAAGAATTCTCTGTTTCATATCTGCTTCTCACGCTTTCTTGGCAAGACGCGCTTTTCGGTGCGAAAGTTAGCGGGACACGGGAACGCGTGAAATTGTGCTAATTTCTACGTATGAATCTTCTCCTTTTTTTCTCCCTCCTTAGTTTTTTTTTTCCAGAACTGTACAACCGCTCCATGTTTTTTAATATACTGCAATCTCCAATTATATATTAAATGCCTGTTGAGGTTATAGTGGCTAGAAAAATATATGTACATAAATTTTTTGATAATTTATTACAATGTTTTTTTTTTTATTAATTCTTCATCTGTATGAGACTTCAAAATTGTGTTTACATCTTCTTATTTTACAATGAACCAAGCTATATTTCTTTCTTCAAAAAATAAAAAGAGATCAATCTAATTGTAACTTAAAACTCTCATAAATTCATACATATAAAAAAAATAATAAATAAGGCTTTCAAAACAACAAAAAGTTCGACGGGATTTTCGACAGAAGGCAAAACAGACAGGGCAACGAATCGTGCGTGCGAACGACCAAAGAAAGAATGAGCAGGATAGAGAGAGAGAGAGACGCATACGTAATGCGCATGCCCCAACGAAGGTTCGTCGGGCTGAACCATTTGTGCCCGGCCAATCGATTGTTTCCGACGTTTCTCCTACACGCTAAACTCGTTTCCGGTCCGATTTACCCGCGACCGGTATCCGCGATACATACTGAATACGAGAAGTCGACTACGAAAGCGATACATTATAATTGCATCGTACATTGCGTTGTCCGTTAAACAGCCGATTATAGCGGTGGTTTTGCTGACGGAGGTAGAGAAGGAGGAAGGGGTAATCGCATCTGTTACTTTTGCAACGAGCAACCACCTTATATATAGCGAAGATCTCTCGGTGCTCCATCGAGCATAAGTATTATACTTTCATGACGATGTAATGAGAGAAAGCAGATCTCGTTGCGAAGAACGAGACTGGTAAAAGTCGATCGAGGTCACGTATTTTGGTTTAACAATCTTGTATATGCGTATTTTATGGGTTTAGAGAGATTGGTCAGAGGTAGGATATTTGTAGAATATTTGTGAACATTTGTGAATATTTCTTCACATTTATATGGTAGAGTAGTTAAACGTAGTAAGTTAGAGTATAGTAAATATTAATAACAGGCTTTATGTCTCGTACAGTTCTGAGATATAGACATTACAAGGATTTACATCTATAACATATTTCTTTTGTCAAAATAACGTATATAACGTATTCGTTATTGATTATAAAACAGAAGTAGTAGATCAAGCGTGAGTTACAATGACAACAGTGTTGAAATTCTTTGAGAGAAGACGGGTTTCTAGAGGAAATAATCTAAAAGATCTGTAGTTACGGCTTGGGTTGGGTCGGGATTTAACGAACCATGGAATGAGCTGACTCATAGGAACTGTGGGGAACGCAGTTCACAAGGAAAAAACAAAGTGGCCTGGTATTTAGGTTGGGAGAAGTTAGCAGCCGTGGATATCTTTTAGTGAGAGTTTATTATATCGCCAAAGTGTATCTGATTAAGCGATCATGCAGTTTGGTCGAGTGTTTAAATTGCATGATTGATCGGTCACTTCGAATCGTTGTCTATTTTGATACTGCAAATCACGGGACTGACCTTCATGATGATCTAGGCGTAGATCATTATCGGGTATGAATGAATTTCATAAATGATTGACATTGTAACCGAGGTGAATTTTATTTCGCATTTATCAAATCAAATTTAATTCTTTTATGTTCTAAGAATTATAAAAGATATAGAATTATTATAGATATAGATACAAAATCTTAGTTTGACTGAATCTTCTCTACATATGAGAAATTTCTTCTTTTTGAACAGGATTTTCTCCTCCAATCACACATTCTCGTTTTAAGTCTCTGCCTTATTATAGGATTTACATCTAATGACAAATAACACAGTGACACGGTATTATCGGTGCAACAGTGTTCTTTTTGTCAACTAGCGAGAGAATCACCATGTATAGACGTTCTTCTATAACACATTCTTACATCAAGTTCTCACGTGGCCGCCATGTATCTTAATCTCCCCATGCATTCCTGGAATAGTTTCATACTAGCAGCCAATACTTTAACATAAATATTCGACTTTTCCGGTGTATTCTTATCATCGCCACATTCCTAGATATAAGTTAGGTTATACGATACGTAAATATTGTTATAACGCCGAAAGCATAGCCAATAATCAGGCAGAAAATTATTTATGTATGAAAAGAAATCAAACTGAAATAGCTTTAGAGCTTTTTTTTGTATAAACTGCTTGCACTATTGCTAACTAAAGTGTTCTCCTAATTATTCCTTCGAATCTTAAATTCTTTCTTATTTTTCCTCTTATTTACAATTCTTTTTCTGTTAAAAATACTACAATCTTCTTTTTCTTCCTTTCGCAAGATCGTTTCAAAATACAACAGTTTAAAACTGTCGCCTAATAAATTCGACTGATTAATTATACCAGCTTGAAACTTACGCAAAGCGCATTAAACTCAAGCGTACTAAATCTCCGAGTTTTCGGAGTTACTGATCTCAAAGTTCGTAAGTCCCAAAGTTCTGTAGTTGGCAAATTCAAAGTTCGTATATTTCAAAATATCGCTTTTCTCACTCTCCTTAACGATTTTTCCCTTCGACTATTTCTTAAAAAAGTATATATGAAGAGAATATTGTAGTTTCTAAATTTTTAAATTTTTAACTTTCAAGTTTTGTCGTTTAAACTTATTTTCTAATCATTTTAAACTATTTCCTAATTCGTGTCGACGATAAATCTGTATTCAACGACAATGCTATCCTCCTGAATATCCTAATCCTATTTATTGTAGTATTCCATATGGAACATCAAGAAATGTCTTGGAGTGGTTTCCGAAGTTTGTTTCATTGCATATGAGTTATGCGAGTGTGGAGTGTGAGAGTTAATTTGGAAAACCGATTCGTGTTCTCCAAGTTTAGGATACTCTTGAGGGTTTATGATACGCTGATCTATTGAGACAAGGGAGGCTAAATTTCAGACTTAATTAGAATTCGCAATTTCTCTATCTATGAATAACTAGGCTGAACAGTAGTGGGACAAATAGGTAGCTTGTTTTAACTGATATCTTGAGTGTAACTTATAATTTGACAATTTATTAATCACACGTATATTAATATACATTTTATGGACTAAGTAACCAATAGATCATGAATATTGAGTAAAACTACACAGTAATTAGTTTATTAATTTCCAGGTATTAAGAGTGAAATTTCATCATTCATAATGGCCAGATATTATAAACAATGTCTATATTAATTACTTAGTCCATTATAATATTAATGTAATAATGTAAACACCATCCAGTTGATGAATAATCGTGTAAACGGATATCAGAGACCATAATCGATACAAGTCATCTTTTTTTCAATTATTGCCATTATCTGTCCTGGTTCATAAATTCACACCGACATCGATACACTATCCTCGCATCGCGCATAATCGCCGAACGAAATGATCTCACGCCCGCAGTAATTTAACAGTATTATTCAGCTCGATTAGTCTCAGTTGGTAAGCCTGTTAATACAGCAATTACGTCGAGCTATAGTACGTGAAATTGCGTTAAGAAGACTTTCATTCCGCGCGACGCATAGTTGACCTACTGCGCCTTCTTTCGATCAGCTTGAGCCTAAAGCAAAAGAATGATGAGACGGGACGAAGAGGTGAGAGCGTCGTGTATATATATATGCAAGCGTGCACGCTTCACGCTTGAGGCAGGTCAGGCTCTTTAAATCACCGGAAACGCGCAGGTAGAGAGAAGATGTGGGTAAAACCGTTCTTCCCTTCCCCCATAACCACTCTCCGAGCCTTTTAAAAACAGTTTCGTAGAAGGTCTACACGCTTGAAAACACGCGTCCACAATCATTTAATCTTATACCATGGAAAATTTGTCTCGTTGGTTTCTAGACCGTGGGGCTCCACGTGTATTCAAACGCGCGGTAGTCCTTCAGCCCCTAGACGATTTTACAACATGATTTGATTATAGTAGTAAATTCTTGCCGTGGAAAGATTCGGAGATGAGCATGAAGGTTAGGTTTACTCGGCCGGGAGATTTAGAGAACGTTTGTATACTTTGTACGAGGGTGCTCTGCTGTTTACGTAGGTACGTACGTCTGTTTATGGATCGCGAGAGGTTATGTGGAATTTCGTAGTGTGTATGGCTATGTAGGGTTTGGTACTTAAGTTATTAACAGTTTCTATAGGAATAATATTTTGTGGTTATACTTCTAATGATTTTATAATAATATTTATAATGATTTTATAATAATACTCTGTGGTTATATTTGTAATGAATATCGTTTAATCATCTCTTATATTCTATTTTTCAGTTTCATTGAGCTATTCTGTTAGTAATTTTGTTTTATCGCGTCAAGCATGAGAAATGAGATTATATTGCACTATGAAATTGCACGAAAGATTCGACAGAAAATTTATTTAAATAGAATTTTTATTCAAATATTGTAGTTTTCGAGCAGACCAATAACAGTGATAATATGGACAGGATTGATAAGGACAGGATTTAATAACCTCGATGTTATTAAATTTACCAATTCCTTACACACGAGAAATATAAAGGTTTCGAGTTTTTGAACGGAAAGTTCCTGGTTCACTGTGGGAGGTTGTTCTATATGCCTTCCGGCTGTTGGCCGCGTAATTCGATTTTCTTTATTGAGGTTGCTTGGATCTCAACGAGCATCGGATTTTTTCCTTTAATTCGCGATAATAATCTTAATGGAAATGTTAATGGAATGGATGTATTGATGGATGCTAATAATAGAAGCATTTTAATGGAGGTTTTACGAGGCGTTATAACGGTGCTGTAATGTTCTGCATTTAAATATAGCTGTTTAAATTGGAAGGAATTTTCTAAAGAAAGCAATGCAACTTTATGATCGATATTTTTTTTTAACTTTTCACACTGAAAATGTTTCACGGTTTCGAGCAAAAAATTACTTTTAACTATATTTTATAATTGTACGATATTTTATGCTACAAAAAAAAGAAACTTTGCTCATGTAGATAAATAAGTTTTTTCCGCTATTTTTAAAAGTATTTCTTTAAATATATTAAATATACGAAAATATCATATGCGCGTTTTATGATAAAAAATATGTTTCTTGTTAAGTAAGAAATCGTGGTTATATGAATAAAATACAATTTTTCTATAAATAATTACAAACTCGATTATAAATAACAAAAATTCGACATATTTTTTTCTCCTTAATTAAAGAGACAAGAAGAAACGTATTAGGTGGAATTGCTCGTTAACATTTCCAAAACGTTATGTCACGAATTTAATTTGCATCGCGCATATCGTCACGTGTATACATGACGAAATATGCAAATGAAATTTTTCTTTCAGCTGTAACGGGGCTTGAAAGAATTTTAGAGCAAAAGAGAATTTCGCAGTGGCGTTCTTGAATATCCTTGAATTGATGAATTTACGTGCATATAAACATATGCATTTCTCTTATGCCCGTGCGCCGCGCACCGTGATTACCTTGTGCAATGTGCCTTGATACTTTATTGCTTACGCTTACAGGGCTCTTTGTTCTTCGTTGAAGTATTTAAGTTCTATTTTAACGATAAAAAATATTGCACTCCATCACAATATAAAATATTACAAATTATTGCACTTTTCTTTCTTTATTGCAATATCTCTTAACTTCTTGCGCTGGAATGATTTTTGTCCCAAAATTGCAATATTTCCTTAAGTATAGTTTTAAGTATATTTAAGTATAACCCAGGCAAAACAAATAATAAATTTACTTCTTAATAATTTCTATCCAGTGATGTATATCGACGAGTTCGAAAAGAAAGCAACGAATTATTGTGTACGGGCTTGGTCACTCGTTATGGTCCGCAATCAGTTGCCAGCGCAAGTGGTTAAATTAATATCAAGAATAATTAAATATGATTATAAATTTCAATGTTAAAATTTTTGATACTAAAACGAAGCTTTGCGTATTAATTAAATTATGGGGTATATTTTTTCATGCATATTTCAATAATTACAACACATACGCGTAATAAACAGTTATGTAATTATATATTCTTTCGCACGAAAGAAAAAATGTTTCTCTTAATTGAGACGTTTATTTCCGTGAGCATTGATTTCATTCAACTAAAACACGTCGAATACCATTTTCTTTTAATCTGTTCTCCGAAGAAAATTTCCTAATCACGTTGCGCGTGATTCTCTTGCGCGCGAGTTTCTTGCTTTGCAACTTAAGCAACTGCACGATCGTAGGCAGTAGTAGATGTTATCTTCAATTGAAGACAGAATATCCGACGTAGTAACATGATTATTGTCGAGACTTTTCATCCATTCGTTGCGATTTCGTTTCTGCCTTTTTGTTTTTATGCTCTGTTTTTTTTCCTTTCTCCTTTTTTTACTACAAGTTCTGGTTACGATGGATTATCCATAGTTGCGGTTGCTCGAATCGTTTTTTCGGCAACTGTTATCTTTGACGTAAATTTGGTTCTGCGAACCGTTTTGTTTCTTTATCTCTGGAATTACGTCTGTGTTTGTACACAGACGATGAAGGAAATAAACAATGGAACAGTATTGCGCAAAGAAATTTTTTTCTCTAGTTTATTAATATTCTAGTTTGAATAATGGACACAAGAGTTGTGGAGGAACGTTTATTCAGAAATTAATATTTTTTAGCTTGCTAAATTTTATTAAATCATTGCCAATTTTGAAATTGAAAAATTTTCGCTTCGTTAATTCTTCAGGATTGTCTTTTGTTATAGCTGAATACGTGTCTCATTATTCTACTTAATTCTATGCCCCATTCAATAATCTTATCTGCAAACGTACACATATATTCATTTACTTATAGAAAGTAAATCAATTTCGATGCACCGCATTCAGTGAGCGCGAAAGATCGCCATTCTCTACGCACATGATACAAAAGAATTAAATGTACGTGCATGTGTACGTGTTGTACACACCGCGGCTGTTTTCCATGGACGGCCATCAATAGGTATCGCATTATAAACCAACGCGACGCGGTTTCCATCCGAGGACTGTCCATTCGAAGACGCAATACGCGATATACGCGTTCTTTCCATTGCTATATAAAGCATCCTCCGTTCGATTTGTTCGACTCGTCCATGGCTGGTCTATTGAATCGCTCCTCGTCGTCCTGTCGTGCTCTATGAATACAGATTTAGTTTGCCGTTCACAGCGGCGTACAAAACTATTCGAACGCTTACCACAGAAAACCTTTATATTATATATATATTATATGTATCATATAAAACGTGAAATTTCATTAGTGGAATGAGATACCAACTACTTGTGTATCAATTTTTTTCTTTATTAAATATGTTTCTCAACAAATATATATGTAATTTCTGTATATATTGGTCTCAAATTTTGGACATGGATATTATTACAGTGCTAATGAAATTTCAGAATGTTTCGTAGGAATGAATGGAATATAAAATATTTTTACAAATGTTGGAATATTTTGTGTCTGCGTACAACATAATAGTTACACAGTTTAAGAGAGTATGGTCAAAGATTGAACCGTCTTTAATTGCTTTTTTTTTTTTATTGATTATTACTTTGTCATAGTAGGCTTTGCGTAGAAGAAACAGTGATGCACAGTATGGTTCGAAGCTAAATTGTTTGACCAACAGAGTTTTATTACTGTTCGTTTATATTAATTAAATCTTATTATATTTGTTAATATTTTTATAATATATTAGCTTAACATATTATAACATCTTATTATATTTGTTAATATCATCTGTATTTGTTAAATTTTCTTGTAGACAGGTAGTTGTAGTAAGAATATGTTTCAACATAGATTTCAAAGATTCAATTGAAAGAGTGATTGTGATTACACCTACTTTGCTTGAGCAATGAATTAAGAAATATGTACTTTTGCACACATTCAGCGAAAATTGTGCTTCTTTCATCAACTATCGATAATTAGAATGAATAATTATCTTTTTAATTAGATTTCGGATTCAAGGTATTTTAAAATGCTAAATTTTATTTTTATTCCCGAATTACATACAATTAACCTGAAGCGAAAAAGAAATTGATTTTACAACATTTTTCAGTATCGTAGTGAAAACTACCTGCATGCCCTAGTTACTTTCGCTGTAACACTGTTAATTAGATGACCTGTATGACATAAGCCAAGTTATGTAACAGAAAAAAAGTTTCGAATAATTTAAACGTTTCGAAATTGAAAATTTCGGGAGAAAGTTTTTTAAAAAATTGACATATATATATATATATATATATATATATATATAAAACATAGTGATATGTAACAGTAATAATACAATTTAATTTTTTAATTATTCAAAGAAAAGACAACGATATAAATCAATAAGAGAAAGATCAATATTATCAAAGATAATTGTTCAATGTGAATGCGAGTGGATCGAGTGTACGAAGCGATAAATGCTCTTATCCTAACGAAGTGGTTACAAATTAGCGAATTCTAATGTAATTCAATTATTCCGGAGGTTCCATATCAAGCTGAACGATCAGAAAACAGATGGTAATTATTCATGGTCGGTGATTCACTGGAATGGTATATCCTGGAATTGAGACCAGTGAAGTCTTGATTGTCGTTATATCGTGGATCATGAAAGTTACGACATAAGATGATTCATAAAGAACTACGTTTTGGTCTTTCTTTTATGATAACTGCACTCGAGGTTATATTGATATTAGAAAGACATCCACCATTATGTCACATAGTGGGTTCATTAAAATTTCATACCTTGAGATTCTTCATGAATTCTTGAGATAGTTCATCCATAATTAATACGTAGAGATTAGCAGTTGTGGTCTCTAATAACTTCTCTAATATTTCATTCGAGCAGAATGGAGTTGAATGACGGAAGAAATTTAATTTGAACAACCTCCCTTATTAAACCCTCGTCAGTAAATTAAATAGCTTCAGAAATTACCTGTCTTGGTCTTCAATCATTACTTTGCCATTTCTTCATGCTCATTTTTTTGTGTAGATATTTTCTATGTTAATTATGACACGTTCAAGTTTTTTTAATCCCTTGCCACGCACGTCGAGAATTTTTTGTTCCAAAATTGCGATATTTTCTCAGTTTTAAGGATATTTAAGTAAAACCAAACAGGCAAAACAAATAATAAATTTTTTACTTTTCAATAATTTCTATCCAGTGATGATATCATACCCGACGAGTTCAAGAAGAAAGCGACGAATTATTGTATACGGTTTGGTCACTCGTTATGGTCCGCAATCAGTTGCCAGCGCAAGTTTAAGCATTGACAATTTTTTTTCTCGGTTGAAATTGAAGTAGCAGATTTAAAAGCTTATCCTTTTTATTTTACTTGAACATTAGATAAGGCTAGATTAAATATACGAATTTTATGCTTTGTAAGATTGAAGCGACGATAAACAAACGCGAGTAATACGGCTTGCTCGTAATTTGTAACACGACACCGGTGATATTAGCGATCTTGTTACGTTGGTACTACTGTTTGCGCGACGAGAGCTCTTCGAATGATTGAGAGAGCCTTCCAACATGTAAAAGTTTACTTGGTATATCGATGAATCGTGAGTAATCGAGATCTATACTCGAAAAATTCGAAAAATCTCCAGAAGTTTTCGATTTGTTTCTTGCTGTAATAATGTATGTACCAGCGAGAATATATACGTATACATAGTGTCTCAAAGTAAATAAGTACATTATCAAGTTGAAAGCAGTTCAGTTATTTTTTCTTTTTTATTTGTATTAGATTAGACGAAAGAACACAGATAGAAGATTAATTCTGTAATTAAAAACAAATGAGAAAAGTAAATGAGGTTTTCGGAAGAATATTAAACAATGAGATTATATTATATATTCACGATTTATTTTTACATACGGAATAGTTTAATACCAGGTTGCAGTTCCGTCTTGAGACACTCCATTTTAAAATACGATACGTGGTGGTTATTTATATTGATAGTGTAACATTTTCAGCGTGAAGTGCAGTGTTTACGGTAATTGAAATTTATCGCTCGATAAAATTTCACCCGGGCTATTAGGCGATAGTGTTTGTGGAGTTAGGAAATGGTTCATGTAATTGCGATTTAGTGGTCACGGTAGGAAATAGATCTGAGGAAACGAGATGGCAAATATATTGATCATTCGAGGATAAAAGGAACGTATTGACGATTGCAAATGTAATTAAAAAAAAAAAAAAAATGCTATCTAATGGTCGACTGAAACATATTTCTAACAATTCTAGATTCCAAAATGGAAAGTTGCAATATCTTATAAATTAAGAAAAATACGGGAATAAGTTTAATAAACGATCATCAGTGAGATTAAATCCGAAAACGCCTGCAATTTAAATCTTCTCAACACATCGCAATATTCAAATATGATCATCATGTTTGAGAAACAGGCTGACTCACTCACCAGGTTATATTTAAATCGATGAAAAAGAAATAAAAGTGTCGCACGTCGCACATCACGTTATATCGATATTCTAAACTGTGAAATATACGTATTTAATTCATGATCTCTTACGGTTCATAAAAGTTTCATAAAAAGGGATCTCTTCATAAATTTCATATTATTGACCGTGGTTGGAATATTTTCTTTAAATTTAAAAATACAAGGTGTCTCGGAATTTTTTAAGAGTATTGCCATGAAAAATGTTCTCTCGTACAGCTCGAACGCGATGAAAGAAATATGACAGAGAGTATAGCCAGTAGCAACTGGTCGATCGTTTCAAGTGTGCAGCCCGTTTTTATTTTTAAAAACGATCGATAATTATCGATCCTTTCTCGTTTCATTCTTGAACCTTGTTTATTTCTCACATTTCCTTGGAATAACAACGATTTTTTTTTTTCTTATCTGCGCGTTTACTGAGAACTTAGAATAATTTAGTATACACATATAGGATATAGGATAAAAGACTTAAAGTATAACAACTAGATACTCCAATAAATATATAAATAGGTAAGAAATATAAATTAAAATTTACAAAATATGTAAAATAGTAAAATAGTAAAATATATATAAAAAAATGCAATTCGTCCCTTGTATATAAAATAATATTAGTGTTACTTTTTTAAAAATTTCCACGTTAAATTTAGGAGCCTGTGTTTTTTTAAATAGAACAGTATTATAAAAAGGAGAAATAGAATGCTAGTGATGGTTTTTATCTTATTATTAAAGAATATATATGCATTTATTTATTTATATTAAGCATTTACTGCATTTTATATACTGTAGACTTCTAAATTTTATTTGTGATGGTAGTTTAATTGTTGGTCCTTTCTGTTATTGCATTTTCATCGAATGAATTTCTATTTAGTTGCCTTTTCTTCCATTTTGTAGAAGTAGTTGTTTTCTTTCTATAAACCTGTTCATGTAAATTATGTCCATGGAGTACATGAACAATAATGTTGCATTGTGGAGTTTTAGTTAAGTATTCTAAAGCGCATGATACAAAGGCATTTGTAACTGATCGAAGCTTGGAAATTCCTAGAATGATTGTCACTAGTTATGGCTTTACACAAATAAGTAGATTCTGCAGTAGATTCTTTGCTGAAAGTGTCTATAAAATTCTTTAAATTATTTTTTTCTCAATTTCTAAATTTTAAAATTATGATAAAAAAATATGTAATGTTAGACAATTTTTTACGCTTATAAAAATATGAATTTATAAATAAAACGTTCAGCTTAAAAAAGTTACAATATCTGCTAAGCAATATTAGTAGATAATATTATTAAATAACATTACGAAATTTCAAAAAGTTACAATAACCATCGAAACTTATAACAGAGAACGAGTAAAAAAATATTTCATTATTTTCGAATTTATTTCTCACTATTCCAGCGGACAAATACCTGAAATATGAAGCTTAAAAAAATCTCTTTTCTCGAGTTCAATATAAATTAATATCAGTCGAATATTAAAAGAGAACTTCTTTCATTACTTTTAAGCATTTTAATCTGTATGTCAGGAAATCCTGATGTGTGTATGCCTGCCTAGCAAGGCATTAGCACTCGTTACATGAGATAAGGGAGCTTGAAAAGATCGTTTTTAATTTCGTATGACGCAACTGGTTTAAATAACATGTTTGCACATATTTGCTCCCCCTTATCACTGCACTTACTCATGCTGCGCTTATACAGAGTGGTGCCCGTGTTACAACTGGGACAAGTCACGTCTCTTTTCTGATTGCGATCAGAAACGAATGTAAATAGATAAGGCATACATTTTCAAAGAGTGTATTTAATTTTTACAATGATTCGAAATTCTTCATTTCTATTTTATTTTTTATTTCTTTTAACGTGAGAGAGAGAGAGAGAGAGAGAGAGAGAGAGAGAGAGAGAGAGAGAGAGAGAGAGAGAGAGAGAGGTGTGTTCATCTATGATTTTTATAGATAACATATACATACATAGTATCCTTGCAAATAGAATTATTTATTGATGGAATCATTGCAGAATGTTGAATTCGTAAATTTTAATCTAGGCTTACAATTTGATTAGAATTATCTTTTTACTCTTATAGTATCGCGAAAATATCGATATAATATGTTCAAGCGAAAAAAAGAGAAAGAAAGTGACGAAGAAACTTTGGTTAATGTTCCGTGACAAAATAGTAATTTCTCGTGTTTCATCGTAGACGAAGCGTACGCTAAAGTTTTCGTGGTCGAATAAATTCTGGGCGTGCATCTCGGTGGTTTGTATCGTGGCAGAAATAAAGTCCGTGGAACGAATGCGGGGGCAGAGAATTCTTAAAATAGCGTCAAGACCTCTGGAGTCGTCGATTGCGCGTATCTCTTGCACACGATGGAACAAAGAGACAAGTTGATCGTTGCCACTTATTACACAGAGATCCGAAAACAAACACTTCGATATTTTCAAACTGCCAGTTTAACTTTAACTTTAATTTTCATTGTAGATAACTCGCGAAAGATAAAGTGAGAAGTAAATATAAATTAACGATTTATTTTCAAGTAAATTACAGTACATCAAATACAAATTTCTGTCAAAATTTAATACAAATATCTATCAGAAAAAAAAAATTGACTTTAATACTAAATATTATATTATACTACAAATATTATTTATTATAAGTAATGTCATAAAAAGTTAGTTTGTCAATGAAATGAACAGTAAAAGAAACGAAGATAGATTAGGTAGAAGGTGGAGAAGAGAAAAGATAAATAAGAAGAAAAAAAAAAGATCTTGTTCTTGAGGACGTTTATTAGCAGACGACCAATCGACGTGCTCTATAACTCATCCATTTCCTTCTCCCATTTTTTTTTTTTTTTTTGTCCTTCTTAACGAGTGATCCCATATTGTCGGATAATTTAAGCTAGTTCCCTTCGTGACGATACTCGTTTCGGGAATGCAGGGTCGTTTAACCTTTGACCCCGTAGTCACACCGGAATCGCGTGAAGAGTATTCGTGGGATTTCGAGCATCCGTCTACGAACGTCAGATATACTTATCTTCGACTCTGTTTAATTGTTGATTACCGTTGATAAACGTGATATGATAATTAAAGGGAAAAATTTCCTTTTTTTCTTCTTGTTTATTGAATTAGAAAAAAAGATAGGTTTTATACTTTGACGTAGCTGAAAGTTATGATCACCAATTCTTTTCAATTCTTTTTAATAGTTAATTATCGTTAATGTTTAACATTCACGTTGATGTTGAAAATATCCAAAGGGAATGTAGAGTTTGAAAAATTTTTTTTAGATTAAGAATATCAAAATAAATAATATCAAAACATAATAATTTATCAATATAAATAATATCAAAAACAAATAATTTTAACTAAATTAGTAATTGTAACGAATCTTAGAGAATTTGTATGTGTACTTACATATATGCAAATAATTCTAATCACTGCATGTTGAGAAACATATGGTGATTCATTATAGTCTGTCTGGTGCAACTTTATCTTTGATCAAAGCTGTTATTGTTGCTTCATCAGCCGACATTTTTTTCTGCTTTCCTCCTTATTGTGTGATCGATAGGCTATTTATACGAGGTTCTTCACCTCTTGTAGTTTGTTTCAATATAATACGAAACAGATTATTATTAAACGTAACTTCCAATTACATTTTATTCTTTTTCTCGAGAGATTAAAAATTCACAACCTACAAATTGTAACTGAAATTGTTAATTTTATGTTTTTGTCAACTGTTTCGACATTTCGTTAATATTTCTCAAAAAATTAATGTATACGTGTAACATGATCAATGTTACGAAAGATACGTATTAAGAAAAGTATTTATTAAAAAAGTACGTAAAAGTACGTATTAAGAAAGTGTTGGACAACAAAAATTCACAAAAAAATAAGAACAAAAATTGTTCATAATTCAACTTGCCTCCAATTAAAAAAAAAAAAAAAAAAAAACCCTCTAATTGTCTCGATTATGTTGAAAAAGAATTTTTCGTTAGTAAACAAAACTCTTAACTTCCTGTATTTGATAGATTTAGAGAACTACTAAATCAACAGTGTAAATGATTTAGAAGATTTAAAAAATGTTAAAAGATTAAAAAAAATATAAAAAAGATTTAAAAGATTTACAAAATACTTATTTCGGAAAGTATTACACGACTTAACCTACTTTCCAGAAAGGAAACGTTCTAAAAAAAAAAAAAAGGAATAGAAAAAATTTCTTCTAGTTCGAGGCATCTCCAATTAAACATGATGCTATGATTACTATATTCGACCATGTTTCGTTATGTAGCAGATGAACTCCTAACCTTCTAGATGTTGATTTATTTCCTCCGTATGGCAAAACAGATACCAACGATGCTGCGTGAGTTACTTCGATGGAAAATTATATAACTCTTATAATTAGTCTGAGCAAGGGAAATTGAACAGTACCGTTATGTACGCGCGGCTGCTATAATCGAACCCCGCCCATAATTAAATTATCCTTTAATTGGATTATAATGCGTCTATACATTGGGCCCCACGTTTTACTCGTGACACATCACGTGTGGTGGGCCCCTTGAACGTTTCTTTTTCAATCCATCGTTAACATAACCTCCGCGTCTGCCATAAATTCTTCGGTTGCTCGTAATTCTTCTCATTTTCTTTCTCTTACTGTATTTTTAGCCACGCTGTATATGCACGTACAATCGTTTTCTATTTGCTCTTCGAGTTTCTCGTCTCTCGTCTCATTCTCATTAAATTTGCTCGTTAACCCACTGAACGCCGTCAAGGCTCCTTTCGTAGAAATTTCTTTTCGCGTTGTTTCTACTTATTTATCTCGGAAAAATTGTTAACTTTATTTTTAAAATTCGGTAGATCTGATCGGTTCTTTTCTTCAGAATTAAAATATTTAAATTTCATTAAATACATAGAGTGAACAAAATTTATTTTAGATTTAGTTGTTTTAGTTATTTATTTTGTTATAGTTTATTCTAGTTATTTAGATTATTTTATTTTAGATTAAATAGATTTTTCCTGTGTTTCTTCTTATTTTTTCCTCTGCAAGAGAAAACTATTTTACTATAATTTTCCTGCAATCCTTTTTTTCAATTCTTATTCATATCTGCGTCTTCATTTTAATGTCAGACATAAACAATGGAGTACGAATATTGTAAACTCGTGTAAATAATGTGATTCGCATTAACTTTAATTCAATCATGCCTCCTAAGCATACGTTAATTTGTATTGAATATCATTGAATGTCGTGTTGATAATAATGATTAGGTATTAAGAACTGTGAATTCTGTGAATTTTATATGTCCATTTTACGATAACTTTTCAATCCTAACGCAAATATTACGTGAAGCAAATTTTCCTAGAAGTCATCGTCAACATTCCCCTTAGAGAGAATTCTGTTCTCTTATTCTTTCCCGGTTACAGCGAAGACCTCTAGGGCGTTCCGTTTAGTGTGGTGACAACAGAAGCATCATGCCGGCATACCATCGCAATGTACCCAATTTATCCCCTTTGCCGCGGGTCTTAATTAATTAATCTTCCAATTGAACCTCATTACTGCTTATCTTATCGCGGTGGAACGCTCGAAAGACTGCACGCGGGACAAACGTTCTGCTCTCACTATGGCATTCCTTCATCGCCGAGAAATTCGTTTCGTCGCGTGGGTTCATTGCACCGTTCTAATACAGATGTCGCTAGAATATTGGAACGTTATATAAATAAATATATTGGATCGACGCGAGTATTTTAAAAATTTAGTATCTTAGTAATTCAGTATTTCAAAAAAATGTGCCGTAGAACGAAATTCCATCAGATGCAAAACAAATTTCCAGTTATGAACCAAAACAAAAATTCACTCGTTATAAACAACGCCTAAGTAGTGAAAAACTTAATAATTTTGAGGATAGATAAAACGGAAATATTGTTCAAGTGTCTCAAAAACTATGAAAAGAACCAGCATCCCTTTTCCTTTCCGTTTGATGGACGTTCTTATCAAGGACACACGGCGATGTTGTAATTGTGTCGAATGGATGATGGCGTGGCAGGCCTCGAAAACGAGAAGACGCTTCCTTCGAGTCTGTTCTATTGTCCAGATATCAAGGAAGAATTATCTTCAGTTTCGCAAGACGTCTCACACGCGGCTATGAAGGAAGTTCATTGTTCGATGGAACGATCTATCGAAACGCGGTCATAGAAATTCAGTCACTCTGAGATAATTTTGTATGCGACGAGGGAACGAGGATCCTTATCTATTCGATGGGTTGAAATTTTGTTTTTCCTTTTTGCTGTCCAGGAAGGAGGAAATTTTGGTAATTCGTTATGATGGAAAATATAGAATAAAGAATAAAATATTGTGCTGGAATGACGTGCCACACACGTCGATAATATTTGGCCCAAAATTGCAATATTTTCTCAATTTTAAGTATATTGAAATATAACCCGGGCAAAACAAATAATTTATTACTTCTCAATAATTTCTATCCAGTAATATACCGACGAGTTCGAAAAGAAAGTGATAAATTACTGTATACGGTTCGGTCGCTCGTTATGGTCCGCAATCAGTTAACCTCTTGCGCTGGAATGACGTGCCACGCACGTCGACAATATTTGGCCCAAAATTGCAAAATGTTCTCATTTTTAAGTATATTGAAATATAACTCGAGCAAAACAAATAATAAATTTATTACTTCTCAATAATTTCTATCCAGTAATATACCGACGAGTTTGAAAAGAAACCGACGAATTATTGTATACGGTTCGGCCGCTCGTTATGGTCCGCAATCAATTGTCAGCAGGTTAACCTCTTGCGCTGGAATGACGTGCCACGCACGTCGACAATATTTGGCCCAAAATTGCAATATTCTCTCAGTTTCAAGTATAATGAAATATGACCCAGGCATAGCAAATAATAAATTTATTACTTCTTAGTAAATCCATTCTTTCTATCCAGTGATATACCGATAAATTCAAAAAGAAGACGAATTATTGTATGCTGTTATGGTCCGTAAACCAGTTGCTAGCGCAAGAGGTTAAATTCTCTACAGATTTATCAGTATTGCAATAAAAAAAAAAAAAAAACGTGTGCGTCGTACAAAGTAATGTAGGTAGGAACTAGAGTTTGAATCTTTATGTAGGTTCGTACATATAATTCACACGGTAAAATCTCGTGTGTATAAGCATCACATCGCTTCACACAACGTTAAAAAGGTGGTAGCCCGTGAAACGACAGCGCTGTGTTGCACGTTGAAGCAGAAACGTGGCGAACAAGGTGAACTATCTGGACATACACGTGTTGAACTGCTGGCCGACATGTGCGGCATCGAGTGTCGATACGTTGAGGTAGGCCGGCCACCGACCTCTCTTTAACCGAGTTCTAGACCTGACTTGTTCTCTGGCTCTTGACCAGTGGTGTCCCATCGTGTACCGTTGCACACTTATTTGTTTTATAATTTTTTCTTTTCTACGGTATACGTGGCGCTGTTCCAAACGCGTAATCGAAGATCTCTCGTCGTCAATCGAAATAGATGAAATAAGTAGGTTGATGGAAAGAAGTTAAACATTTTTTTTTATTGCATCGTTCAGAATAGATATGCCTATTTTATCTTTAGAAAAAAAAAAAAAAATTCTTTTATGATTGATGGATTTCATTTTAAATTCAAAATGCAACAGTTTCCTCTTCACTTATGAATGTATTGTCACGTACAATTATGGTGGACGTTTGTGAAACAGTAATTGATCGATAGCGTAGGAGTACGAGTGTTAGGTTTATCTGGCTGGATGTAACATATCATGGAAGGTGGAGGTTTAATATTCAGTTAGTTTGTAAGCGTACGGCTTGATGAATGTTAATTGCAGACCTGCCATTCAAGCAATCTTTTTAAAGGATTCTCATAATTTCCCACTTCCACCAAGCCAAAAGTGTTTATCGTTCGTTAAGTAGGCGTTTTGGAATGACTGTTACCCGAGGATCTTTATTATGCGTGTTTATGCTATGAAGAAACCGTTGTTCCCCATAATTAATGCTGCAATCTTACGATGAGCGTAAGAATCCTTAACCCTTTTAATGTTTAAACTAAGGTCAATGTGGGTCAAGTAAAAAATTGTAGGGTACAGAAAATTAAACAGCAGTCGTTGAAACACAAAAATACCTTTTCGTTACTCTGGGACATTTAACTTATCCAATGGATTGCTTCCAATTAATTTCGTCGGATGAAATATATAATTAATAAATAGAATTAATTTCGAGGTGTACTTACTTACTTTTAAATATAAAACTTTCCTACAAAATATCCAAAACACGAGAATATTTAGATTAGAAAAGTCCCATGTTCTAAAATTATAATTGTAATTCTAAAATTGGTGTTCCAATTTCATTGTTTACATTTCTATAACTCCACAAAGTATTGAAGACTAAAAAGATTAAAGAGAAACATAAGAGAGAAAATATAAAACAATAGTAATAATCTAATCATGTATGTTCTATTCTACTACAATATACCTCTAACATAGAGTATCAAATATAGTTCCGTGAGCATGTACTTCACACGCTGTCCGTTAAAATTTAATTGTATGATTATGGATTGGAATTTCGTGGCAGAGGGGCACGAGATGAAGATTAGGCGGTGTGCAGCGAATGCAATCTTCTTCCGAGTAATTTCTGCTCATAGAGTTTTCAGATTCATCGTATATGAAGCAGCCTCTGCTTGCATCCCACATTGGATCACGTGTTACGTAGGATTTCCTTCTGCTCCATTCCATCAGTTGCCTAGGATAATTGGCACGTAAGTGCTGCCTCGAGATTCACGGTTCTCTTTCGTTCAGGGAAACGAGAATTTCTAATTTCTGAAGAATGATACATTTTGTATTACCTTTTAACAAGTAGTTATGTGAATCATAAAAATGATTCGATGGAGAGGAGATTAGACGATGCAAGGAAGTAAATTAATGTACAAGTAAGGTATAGGAATTATTTTATGTTAAGTCTTTATAGGTTTATTTCGTTTATTGTCAGATACTTTCTAGGTAATTGCAGAAATTGGATTTATTGAAGTTTATCTTTATTCAGTCATATTTAATAATATACTTTCACCAAACCATATATTAGAAAATTTATGCAATTCATATTTTTCCCACTACAAACTAAAAACTACCGGAAAATCCAGATTCGCCTAACGATTCACTCGTTACGTGCGAGCCTTTCTTTTTTTTTTTTTTTTTTTTTTTTACGAGCCACGTTTCGGCCACGCGAGGCCCGTCAAGGTGCGATGCACCTATGTGCAGCCGGGTCAAGGTCGTATCCGTGGTACGCCCGCTGAGTCATTCGTGCAGAATCGTGCATGCAGAAGCGAGCGAGCGAGCGAACGAACGCGAGCGCGCGTCAGTACATCGAACCCATCGGTGACCGTTGCAGCTGCAAGACGCGCGGCGCGGCTCCACGAACAAGCGCAGCCTCGTGCATCCTCGGCCGGATTCGGCTGCATTCCGCGTGCATCAACCCGGGAGACCGCCCTCGAGAGAAGCGCCGAGTGCAATGCCCAATACCGCGCGAACACGCGCCGCCGCGACGCGCCGCGATGCGAACAGCTGCGGCCAGATCCCTCTCCGTCCGCTCGCGATTATGCGAATTTTTGTCCGCTTTGCTCTTTTCCGTTCTTCATCGTCGCTTCTCTCTCTCTCTCTCTCTCTTTCTCTATTTCCTGCTTTTCTAAAATCTCGACAAACGATCGAATGGTACCTTCGATTTTCTTTTAATTTAGTAATTCAGTTTAAACGGCAAACGAAGTTTATTAAGATAAAGGTGGGTATTCTTCGTTGCGGGGTATAAGGATATAGAACAGAGTTTCTTTCGATTTCTTTCGATTTCTTTCGATCCTCCGTCTGTCCCTTCTGTCAATTCGACACATTTTCCTTATAAAATGTGATGTCATTGTTATTATTGAGTAGATACATTTATCTGAGCTTTTAAAGTGCTCAGATAAAGATGAATGATTTTATAAAAGATGAAGAATTTCACAGAAATTCAGTTTATTTGTTATTAATACAAGGATTTGCGAATTTAATTACTCGTTTTAATTAATAACGTCAATTTGATAAGGCAATAACAATTAAATTTAAAAAATGATAACGAAGATTAATGATCCGAAAATATCATTGTAACAGAAAGAAATATTACTTTTAAAAATACTGCGTATTAGGATTAATATTTCTTTAAAGAATAATCAATCCTCATGCTATATATATATTTTATTCTTTCCAGAAGAAAGTTAATAAGTTAATAAGATTTTTTTGATTTGGAAGCAGTAAGATTCTTCCAATTCGTTTGTTTGTTCTTGATCCTTCTTCGGCTTTTATTATTACTCGATCAAGTTATTTATAAGGCGAGTTACTACATGTTAAAATCATTTGAAGATCCACGTGTATAATGGAGTTTTGAAGTAAGAGTAAACAACACGTCACTGTACTTAAAACACCACGTGGGCTCGAGTTTATATAGTACTATACCAATGTTTGCATCACCGTTTGTCTTCGCGCTTATTAAACAATCAAGTTGATTGAATTATGAACTAATTGTCTCCAAAATTAATAAAACCAACAGTCTGCAATTTTAATTTGCATAACCGATTTATCATAACAACCGATGACTTAGCCTTGAGCGTAGTTATATGCTAATAAAATTATTCAAAAATATTTAATATTTAACAAAGTCCCAAAGGCCGGCAATCTCGAAATCAGAATTAACACGATCATTTAATGATATTTAAAATCAATATCTTGTACACCAATTTCTTCCATTTAGTTTTTGGAGCACGAGACCAAGAATGCACGTTTTCTCAATATGATGCACGCGTCAATACGTTCGAAAAGGATGCTCGCACGTGTTTTTGTCCCCGCTGATGTCCTTCGGCTTTCGAATTCTTGCGACTTCGATGAAATGGCAAAAAGACAACGACAAGTTCACGTCAGGGCTCCGAGGGTGGCCTACGTGCGCGTGATTCACCATAAACATTTCGCCAAAATCATCGCGCCAACGATTACTCGTGACAACTTCAACATCGTACGCAACAATCATAATCAATTTATTATTAAATTTATTACTTAACAAGATAGAGAGAAGCTTCGAAATATAATAGAATTCCATTTATTTGAAATCAACGAGTGAAAATTGTTTGCTACTTAATAAATTCTAGTTGAGAGAGTAATAAGACAAATTGAATAAAGATTTTGTGAAATAGAGTAAAATATATTGATTCCACGTTCTATGATTCCATAGCCTATTATCAAATCAATTTTGAAACAATTGCATCTATGAAATGATTCTACGTGTATATCGGTTCTGTCTTCGTTGGATTCGTGTCTTCATTACCGTCTAGAATTTACAATCCGTGAAATCTAAATTGTGTTTGTTCAAATTCAAACTGAAACTGCCGATGAACAAATTGGAGTTCGTACAACAGAAATTTGCCGAGTTTTCTATCTATAATATTTCTTCGAACTTTCTTCTCTAATTGTAAGTCTTATCGAAAGCTACGCCATAAATAAATCCAACAAATCGATTGAAATCGTAACAACGAGTTACTGCGACAATATAATAAATGAAATTCACTGTACGAGATATAACGAATAAAATCAATGACAAGCTAAAGATTTTCTCAATTCTTAGTCTATTATTTCCAACTCGGTAATGCTTCCATTTTTGACAATATACATCGATACTCTGTCTCGAAATGAAATCCCATTTTCTGCACGTTGCTGACACCCTTCGGGCGTTCTCCCTAAGGGCCAAGCTCATAAATGCAGGCCATCGCTTAGGTTTGAGAAACGCTGTGCAAAGGGCCGACGCACCGTCCAGGGTGAACGCTCTCCGAACGCCTGACACGCTAACTTGCCCTCTCGCTTCGTTCCAGCGTTCTCTCGCCCGTTCCCGCTAACGATACGCGCCCAGCACGTTTCACTGCAAGCTTTCGACACGTTTCCAACGTACCAACAATACAAACGTTTTTTGATAATCGTTTTGGAAGCTTTCCCTTTCGAACGCTCGACGATAAAATTGTCTTTGAAACATTTCGAACATTTTTATCTTTATGAATGTACTTATTAGAAACTCTTTATGAGAACATCATGTGTGTTATTTCATTGGCATAAATTTGGAAAGAGCGTATACAAAAGATGAAAGATGTCCGTTCTCACGCGAAGAATATCAAAAGTATTTGCACATGTAATTTGTTCGTTATACTAATATGCCGCTGAATTCAGTAGGATCGTTCAGCATGAATTGCATGTTAAAACCGCTCTTCATACTGTATATTAATTTTTTTATTAAATACATTTAATATCTATGTACATTTTCAAATTATTTTACCAATAGAGCCAGAATACTTGTACCGCGTTGCCAATGAAATTTCGAAAAGTAAATGTAAAAACTCTTTTATTATAAGGTTCGAATACTTTCGTAAGTCACTGTATATTTCGTTTTATTGGTTCAATGCCAAATTTTTCCCTTTGATCGATATGTTTCATACAGAAAGCGGCAGTACATAATAAATGGCCCCTGTCAAGATTTCATCGAATGCTTGTACAATATATGAAATATAATTGTCAAATGTATTACGAATTTTCTCAATCCAATACACTAACCGAAATCGTCATCAACCACCGCCTCTACCACAAATCCCCTCTCCACAATTTCCAAATCGAATTCCCTCGCTCGTTTCCGATTCCATCGGTTCTTCTTCTTCCTCCTTTCGAATTGGGCTAGACCTGGCACCGCGTCCGATCCGATCGGTTCGACGGCGCATGCGTGCGCGCTAGTGCACACGCAGCCAGGCGCGTTGTGTAGGCACGATGCGTGGACGGCTGCCGGCCTCGCGGGGCCTAGTTTCGAGCGAAACGACCGGCAGTGGACGGTTGCATATGTGCGAAACGGGTGCAGCGCGGCTCCAAGCGCACATAGGGGAGGAGAAATCGAGTGGTGCGAGGGTTGGTGAAGAGAGCGCCGGGGGAAGGGAGGGAGAGGCGAGAGAAGTGCATGGGGCACCGCGTGCAGCGCGTTTCGCATGGCTACAGAGTTCAGTGTCCCGAGCCAAGGCCGCAGGGGCACCGCCCCACTGAACCAATTGTGCCACTTTTATGCTCCTCGGCTCATTTTCGCTGTGTTTTACCACTCGTCAGTCATCAATCTTTTTCCCTCGCGTTCGTCCGCTTTGCCACCGAGCCGCTCCGCTTCGAATACCCACGTGGAAATAAATGATCTTTGAACGATCGTCTGATGAGATACACAGACCTCTCGGTAGCCATCAAAACTGTATAATTGAATGAAGAGAAGTGAAGGACAAGGGAGTAAAGAGATTTTAATTCTCTCGGATGTTTCGAAATAATAGATAGGCATTTTTGGAATACAGATACAGATATGGGACATAGTAATGGGTTAGAAAATTGATTTACGTTGAATTTCGTATGAAGAGTTCCTCTACATTGATATATTTAGGATTGAAATAATTGAATATCATAATTATAAAATGAAATTCATATTTATTAATCATTGTAAACTTGTTGTAATTTGGAGTTCAGTATACGTGAAAGCATACGTGTAGGTATTTGATTGGCTACGGAGTAATACGAATTTATCGTAATTCGGAGTTAAATCCGTATTTGATGAGGTATTCGGACAAAGAGATACTGGGATACTTGGAAAAGAAAATTATATTTATTCATTTTTAGACCTTGTTCTCTTTATAAATAAAATAAAAATAATTTTTAATTAACTGAACAGTAATATAATCTCGTTCAGTCGGCGGACCGATTCAGCATGCATTCTAAAATATCATCGAAAAAAGAGGACCATTGGAAAGTAATCTGCAGATAAGCTGATTACAACTGTTAGAAATCTGATTTTTTTATGTCTGAAAATTTCAAAATGTTAGATAACATTGTCATCCAATATTGTGGACAAAAATATCGGATAAGAAAAAAGAAAAAAAAATTTCGAAAAATAATAAACCCGATAAGAAAAACCAAATCGTATGTATAAACCTCGCTGGAATCATTCAGTTTAGGAAACGAACGGAGTTGGGTTGAAGGGCACTGAGCCACGGTGACTCACCGATAGCTATACGACGAATTCGCTGGATCAATGTCAACGAATTCCACGTATCGACCGCTATGCGCTCACCGGAACATCCGAACTTCTCTTGAATTTGGAATCCAGCCATCTTCAACGACTACGCACTCACCGAGCAAGTTTAAATAAATTACATCACCGAGTGTAAAATTTCTAAAGAATTTCTGCAAATTTCTTTTACAAAACAAAAGATCGTTAATCTCAAATCAGTTCTGAGTTTATCGAAATAATTGTCAACTGTTAACTTTCATAAGAAATATACTAGAAAAGAAATGAAACAGTAATCAAGTGGTCCCCCCTTGCATTTTCTCTGGTGCTGATTTTTTACTCAAAATTCTCCCAAAACTTGACCCAGATACAAAAGTAATATGGAAACTAGATATGAAGATATATAAAATTTGTTACTGCAATTTGTAGACAAATACTTATTAGACGCATGAAGCAACAAGCTATTGAAAAATCATGAAATTCTCCTAAATTATATTGAAAAGAATTTATTCTCCGACTTTTATTATATTTCATCGAACGTAAGATGAAATTTTTCGAAAATTCATTAGAACTTCGTACGAATCGAGTAGGCACGAGAAGTTTCGGCGAAACTGTGCCATGGTGGTGAAGTTTTGGCCAGGTTCGCGAGCAACCGGGAGATTTGCGAACCCCGGGAAATGCGTTTGAGTTTGGGAACCCCCAGACTGGAGGGGATTGCCCCAGACACCCCCTCCAATGGACAAATCTCCCTCCACCATGACTGTAGCTGCTTCTGGAACCCTAGCCAACGTGAATGGTACGGGGTGCAAAACCCTGCTTGATAAACCGTTGCACCACCCACATACGATGCATTCATTTGCAACGAGAGAAAAAAAAGAATTAAACAAATTCTTTCATTTATTAAAAATAAATTCAAATAATCATTTATATATGAGTTTTATAATTGTAAAACTATCCTGAAAATTTGCGTTTTTTTTTTTTATGCAAAGTGCAAAGTACAGCACGATAAAGTCTAATTGTGAAATGTTATACTTTTATTTGATTTTTGAATTAATTTTGAATTAATTAATTAATAATGAAAGAAATAATGAAAAGTAGCGAACATCGTAGAATGATGCGTGTAAACAAGAGATCGTCGATCCCAACGATCAACATTAATCTCTAAAATAGCTCTCTCGCATAATGTTTCGTAATTAACTTTTAAACTTTCTCCGCTAATTAGGATTAATGAGCATTCGTGTTATTAGGAAGCAGGCGGGATAATTGTTTCAATTGTCTCGAAAGTGGTAAATTTTCTCTAAGGTTTTCCCTTTCATTCGAAATCGTCACGGTGAAGTGACGCGGCCATCGACAATGAAACCGAAACGTTGTTCACGGTATTGTAATCAACAGAACTGATCAATTTTCCCGTCTCGTCAATCCTGGTGAACCGTTTTATTTTCTAACCCCTTGACACACAGCTTTTGTCAGTTTATTGATGAAAATGAATCAATATTTGTATAATAGAAACAGTGAAAAATAAGAATGCATGTCTCGTATGAAATAAAACGGTACAACTTCATCGATCTAAATTCATTGACAAATAATTACTTCATTATTACTATTTTTCATTTGCACAATGAAAGTGAATGATAACTATTTATTGGATTTGGGCTACCATTTCCAATAAATGGAATTCAAATAAATGAAATTTCACATTTCATAAGCACGTGCATTAAGCGATTGATGAAACTTTCATGAGAATGGTATGCCATTGTTAATTTTTCGCGTCAGCTTATATGGAAAATTGCTTTTTTCGGCATATAATCAATGACAATTAATCAGTATAAGCTGAGCTTATAACAGGTTATATTTAATACGAATCATGAATTCAGTATCCTCGTAATTAATCAGACTCATTACAGTTGTTTAATCAATAGGCTGATTGATGCACGTGGGCTGGATGTAAACAATCGGTGTATTTCGATGTCATAGGCTACATAACGCTGGTACGAAAGCTAGGGTTGCGAACCCTAGCAAGGTATCCAACCAGCCAGCCAGCCAGACAGACTAACATGAAAGGGGGTGACCCAGACACCCCCTCCACAGCGTTGTTTGCAAGCAGCTCGACTACCGCATTGGATAACAATCGGAAAGTTAAATGCACCAGCAAGCCAGCAATAATCAAATTGGATGCATCTGATCGAAAATTGAAACGACACTCAAGGTCGAGGAGTGTAAACTAAATCGTGTAACTAAATTCTTAATCTACAGTAAGATTGTTACTGTACTTATGGTACGGTAGCTTCGTTCCCAATGTCCTTTCCACAGAATAGTTAAATAAAATTTTTGCTGAAACTTTCGATTTAAGTGAAATCTCAGCGTTGTGATTGTAATTTTGTCATTTACATAATGTAACATTTATAATAACTAATATAGATAAGCTTGTTTCTACGGGCGTATAGGGCAACTTCGTTCCGGAAGTTGTTCCTCGAATTTCGAATCTAATAAAAATGCACGCTCTTCGATTGGATTTTTAATTGGATCTCCATTATTTGTACGGAAAGAAATACCTCTACCTCTACTCTATAGCTGATGATTGTTAATAAGAATAGCGATGGATTCAAAGAAGATGGCGCATCGTGACACGGACAACGCGAGTATAAATAAAGGAGAAAGACCGAGAGGAAGGGCTGGTTAGCTATATAGCTGGTTGCGAGGGGAGAAACGGTAGGAAGGAAGGAAGGGCAGGAGAACGTAGGGAGGGAAGGATGATAGGGTAAGGAAGGGAACAGGGAGAGAGAAAGAGAGTGAGAGGAGGACGGCCGTGGTGTTGCTGACCCGACGACCGCTGTAACCTTGCGTCCCGACGCCGCACATCCAGATCAAACCATCTCATAAATTATCTGAAGACTTTCAGAATCTGAACGATCGCGTACATACGCTCCTCAAAATTGTCCATTGATAGAACATTCTCAAACTGATCCTTTTGTTTCGTGCCATCTTTTTTCTCGCGTGTTTGCTCCCGAATAGGCACTGATTAATGAACTGGATGTGCTTGCATAATAATTTAGTAACTGATGATATTAATGAATTGGCTGTACAGTAAAAAACTGCAGATATTACATAAATATCTCTGATAGTTTTGAAAAAAAATTTTGTTGAAAGTTACTTATAACTTGTCACTGTTTTATAAATTATAATTGGTTGTTTGTAAAATAATAATAATTCAATAATAGTGTTAAGTATGATTTTTATGATCTGACGCTAGCGACTTTTAACTTTGTAGATTAAATAATGGATATTTCGCGTAAATATGTACTCTTTTGATCGTATGGAAAATCAAAGTTAAATTCTTTTTCTAGAGCCACGAATCCCGTCGTCCCATCGAAATAACCACTACATTTGCATTACACGTTATGGAACACCGTTGTCGATATTATGCAGAATAGAGAGCACGCTGTTCTATTATCATTTACATTTTTATGAGAGTCGACCCATCCTTTGTCAGGATTTACGCTTGGTCTATGCATGTAAGTGTCACGAGGTACGCGATTCATGATTATTATGGTAAAATTGGTAACAAAACAACCATTGAATCTACATACATTAGAAACACCATAGAACGTGCTAAAAATAGGTTACCAATGCATTTCAACGACAAGATCACTACGTGTTAATTACAGAAAGTAAATTACAGAAGATTAATTTCTAAAAAATGCATATTATAATATTTGAATATATTTTCGCGCACTTTTTATCTTCATACGGATTATTCCTTTGTCACAAAACTATATTATTTTCCTTTTCATGTCATCCCTACTCCTGTAAATCATATTTATTTCTTCTTGAATAAAATACTACTATCGAAACAAATATTTCTATTCACTTAATTCTATTTATTTTACTGTGAAATCACGTTTGAATGTTTCCGCATTTTTAAATCTAAGATTTAAGCCATCTTGAAGCAAATAACTACACTTTTACGTGAATGTTTCTTTTTTACCATATGAAATACAAAAAAGATATCTGTGATACTACCATCAGAATACACTATTAGAAAACTACATTATCAACTATTTCTTGTGAAGAAGCATTGACAAACTAGAGTCACACACAAAATATACGACGATGAGATTCAAATATTTTGTCTGTGCTACGACATCTAATGCTTTTTTATGTTCCATGTTTTGGGAATCAAGTGATCCTCTTATCATTTTCATGTCACATCCTACCATATCGATTTAGGCTGGTTTTGCACCGTAGCGCTACTAGTGATAGGAATTAAAACCAAAAAATATGGACAGTGTTGCCAGATTCGTTTCGAGAATTATTTATTGAATTGAACGTGATGGTACTTCATCAATGAAGTAAAATTGTAAAATTTTAACAAAATAAAACTTAAACACTGTAAAATCATTGAGTATTGTAATAGAAAAAGTGTTCTTGGAAGTATTGACAAAGACTATCACCTGTTGCGCATCACTTTACTTGAAAGTTGAGCAGGGTAAAAGATCATTTGAACATTCATAGTGTGCACATTTTGGTGGAGAATATTTTAGGAGAGAAACGAAAGTTTCAACAATAAGTGAAAGTAAATTTACCCCGAATCAAACAGTCAAATATTCAAGTCAACTATTTCAATAGTCAGAAATCGCTAGACTACTGATTGATGTCATCAATCAAATAAACCAAATATGTAAAGATTTGCTAGAGTGCGAATGTCTCCTACAAATTCATATTTTTCTAAAATAGGATTAGAAAAATAGAATTGAAGCAGAAATTTATTTCAGTTATCTTGTAACGAGCATTCTGTTTTGGATACTTCATACAATTTTTTTATATTTGGTGCATTCTACGTACAATCCTCTTTTGTTGATGTAAAAAATATTTGTAAAATAAATTTAACAAGATATTTTTAATTACCATTATAGAGGACCCAGGCATCATTCTTTCTAAATTCCATAGTCCATGTTATTCCACCTTTTCTCCATCCATTTGGAAGTTGATAAATCTGAAACAAACTCATTTGTTGGATTAGTAGTTTAAAAAATTTAACACAAAAATTCCACACCACTAAAACAGTCGCGAACATTTGAAAAAAAAGAAAGCAAGCCAATAGCCAGAAGGACTACCGAAAAGAAAATCGCGACACAGTAGCCAGAAGGGCCACTGGAAGAAGATCCCGATACAGTAGCCAGAAGGGCTACTAAAGAAACAAGTATTTCCTACTCAACAATGCAATAACCAGAAGGGCTATTGTATAATTATCTACATTACAAACCCGAGCAACAAACCGTATCTTATTTCGCAACACTAATTCACTAGTACTAATTCTGAAATAGAAAATTTTCAAAATCAAACGCGAAGAGTGCTTCGTCAAGTTTAAAACTCCCGAAAGTAAGTACGCTATTAATCTATGCACTCAAGTTTAAAAATGCGCAACACTAATTGCGACACGTCCAATGCAACCATGCTGGAAGTTGCTGATGATAGTAACAGCTCTTGCAGCTGCATCAGGTGATCCAAGAGCAGGAACAGCCTTCCACGAATCCGAATGGAAGAATTTGGGCATTTTGTAAACGCAACGCTATCAAAAAACGCGATCATTCATTATCGCAACACTAAGAGTAAAAGTAAAAAAACTAAATATAAAAAACTGGAAATCGCGATGAAATAATGTCGCAACACTAACTCTAAAGCTAAATTCAATGAAAATTATTATAATAATACAAACTATACAAACAAAAAGCTACTTCAAATACTCTAACACTCTAAAATTAATTAAAAACAATGACTCTATAATTTAATTTAAAACAATAAAAAGCAAGATATTACTATGTACATATAACAGTAAAACAACTATAAAAATTCAAATCAAAATTGCAAAAGACAATCACGGTCAATAATTCGCAACTCTAAAACAAACGCGATTATCATTTCTTCGCAACTCTAATTTAAACCGTAATCAATTTTTCGCAACA
>NW_025110240.1:204746-208268 GCF_011392965.1 Frieseomelitta varia
AATGAAGACAATGGACAAGAATTAAATTTATTAAACAAGATATTATGAAATGTAATAATTGACTCAAATAATCAAAATCAAACAATTGACTCTAAATTAAATATTAATAGAAATAACCTCAGGCGACTTTTTCATCAAAGCACATTTTCGAAAATGCAAAAGCAAACTTGTTGCTTTGATTCAAAAATCTGCCTGTCGCGAAGTATCTTCTTGCACATAAAATTTTATAAATTTTTCTACGGAAAGAATTCTAATCTATTATATTTCAAATTCAACTGAAGTTCAGAATTATAAAACTTAATTCATTAAATCATTTATCATACTATTATAAAAGGGAAGATGAAGTTGGAAATTGTTATTATTATAACAATTATTAATTATTTACTATTATAACAAAATATATCATCAGTATCAATAAGTGATAACTACTTGTTTCATAGAAACGAAGGGTATCCGTCTTCTCTACTATGAAATGCTCAAACGAAATCGTCATTATTTATAAATATTTATAATTTATCTGTATAAATTATAATTTATCTTTATATGCATATTCATATGGATATTTTACTTTTGTAAACATTTATACTGAAGATATTTTGATCTTATAAGTAATTATCATAAATGTATATATATTTTAATTGTTAAAATCGCGATGTGCAAGAAGCCCTATCCTGATCTAGTACATAAAAAATCTGAAAAAAAATATTACTACTCACGAGTATAAAAAATACCCGCGGTCACTATGCTCATCAAAAATTCTACGTATACAACCAGTCACCCGTGCCGATTCGGACCTTTCGTCCTACGACATGATTGAGTGATCGGAGGAACATAAATGCATGCGACTCACGCGATAGATGTGAAGTAGGTTGTCATCGATGCTGCACTGGAGCAGGGAAAGTTATCGTGAAGACTCTCATCAAGTAAATACCACTGAGAATTCCATGGAGAACGAAAAATTTCTTAAAAAACATAAAATATTTTGTTTTTAAAAATACAATATTATTTGTGAAAATTAAAATTTTAATAATGATAAAAATTGAGATTAAAAATTTTAAATGCTTTTATTTTATAATTATAATTTTACATTCGATTTCAGCAGAAAGAAAACTATGAAGAATAAAATTTAAATATGACGTGCTAAAGTACTTACATTTTTAGCTTCTGAAGCATCATATGATTCTCGGAAGATTAGGAGAAGTAGGAAGATTAGGACTGTAGAAGATCTGTAACAAAACATCAAATATTATACTCCGTTGTTAAATTTGAAAAATTGAGTAAATTAAAGTACAATATATAACTTACGATCTTGATCTGCTGGAGAGGCCTTATCCTCTTGAGCACTGACTCTATATACCGAAAACGAACACTGAACAAGAAAAAATACAAAAAAAGAAAAATAAAAGACTATCAACGCGCGCGTTTAAGTAATAATCGACGAACTCACTGACTTCAATTTCGCGAATTATAATTAGAATGAATTGATTATTTAATCTACTGAGAGCCATTTTGCTCAGAAAAATATAAAAATATTTCGCAACAAACACTGACTCTACCGACCGCATTGCGCGCGGTCACTAAAATTTTCTGAAAATAATAAATATGCATGAAAATATTGAATCTTGAATATGTATTGTGTGTTGGAGTTCGAAAAAAGTAAATATATTGTAACAAGGTATACTACAATAAAGTACAAAAACTTTGAATTTAATAATCTAATGTATATCTATTTAAAAGTATTATATATACTATTGAGGTACTACGATCTCTATATTCGAAATAAAACATTAATTCATTTAATCTTTTTCATCATTGTCTCACAAATAATTATAAAAATATGTATTCTGAATTGTATATCAAATATAAATATACATAAATTGTATACCAAATGTTTTCTAAAATAAATAAAATGTTGCCACCTTTCTATGAAAGTTCATCAGATTGTACATTAATGATCGTAGTGTCTATTCACTCTACACTATCTTTATACTCTTAATGAAGTATAAATGGAAGGAAAAAGTCAAAGAAGCGACGCCATCGAAGAGACGCCGCCGATAGGTTAATACAAATTACGAATCTAATGATACGTAATACGTGTTGTTGTTACGAAATTCGACAGCCGAATGACTCCCCGCGACACGTTTCGTCATTCAGTTGAGAAAGTAGTAGGGGATGAGGTGATACTGTCCAAACAGGCACAACAATTAAGTCGAACATAACATTGTGTTAGTGTTGTTGTTCCTTACTTCGAATTTCGAGTTCCAAGGCCTTCTATGTTTTACTTTATTTGAGAACTGAACAATTTCATTACGCAGTAAAATTATTATTTTAACTATTCAATACGTACATTCCTATTAAATTATTGTTAACATAATTATTAGAATTGTTAAGAATTACGCAGTATGAAGTTAAAATATCACCAATAATAAAAGTATATGTGAAAAAACATATAATAAAATATGTATATATATATATAAAACAATGTCAATTAAAAGGTTACAATATTTTCACTGGTTAGTATTGAATTAACTTTTGTATGTTTTGTTTAAATGTTTATATGCAATTATTTCTTTAATTGCTGAAAATTATATGTAATAATTATGGCTAAATCTTACCTTCAGTTGAAGCTATATGCAATATTATCTTAAAAATTCACAACACAAACACTAATCTAACAGCTATTGATTTATATTTTTACCTGACAATTTTTACATATACTTTTATGTAATAACTTTATATATATATATAATAAGGAGGTCGCCATATTACAAGGTTACAATATTTGTAACGGCTAGAATGGACTTTTTACCTGAAAACTTTTGGGCAATACTTCTTTCTGCACGATTCTTCTGGATAATATTTTCTTCTTTACAGATGAGTGGTGCTCCTTTCCGCCATGTTTCCCGCTCGATTATTTCGACAATCGTAGGAAGCATATTTCGTGTTTCACCGTCGAGGCGCTGTAATAGCGCGTTTCGCGCGAAATGATAATTTGGAATAAAAAATAAAATATTCTGGTCTAAATCAAATACACAAAACTCATAAATTACAAATATCGTTAACATACCAAATTTGCACTCTAGTCATCGAGATGTTCTTTCGAAGTGATTTCGGCAATCAGTCGACAATCTGTATGAATGAAAACTAAAAACTTAAGATTAGGCCAAACAATATTGAAATAATGCTATAAATAAGCACAAATTCTATCTCAGAATCATATTATATATTTTCTTATCTTTTAACATATGATATATTGCATAACAAATCCATCAATTAACTGAATAAAGAGGGCCAAACAAACAAATTTCATAAAATTATAGAATATCGTTATGATAGCATCCAAAAATGTATTAAACAACAATATATTAGTTAAACGAACCTGATAGTACACTGTCGAAGGTGGTAGAACGATAATGGAAATGTTAGGCACTAATGAAATTCACTACTTTCAAACAGATCGACACATCTCGACGCCATGATACCTGAAACTGGAATTATGACACATCTCCCGCCAAATTCTCT